>NC_056733.1:1296238046-1296434692 GCF_019279795.1 Protopterus annectens
CTTAAGTTGTTCTAAAACTTTAAACATAAAAGTATGTGTAGAGTCTGTGTCCCTCACATGACAGGCTAGGGCATTTGTTAAATGATCCTTCCTAATAGCTAATAAATGCTCACGTATCCTTTCCTTTAATTATCTCTTGGTCTTTCCTACATAGCAATTTCGACAAGATAAACAACTAGCTAAGTAGACCACATATGTACTACAGCAATTGGTATAAGAATTACTAGTGTATTTAAAATGTGTGATTGGATATATAAAACTAAACGTTGTATCTATAAATGAGCAATAATTGCATTTGCCACACATAGTGGTACATCCATTATTTATAGAACTACATGAATTGCTATATTTATAGCATAGCATCTGTTTACGATTGCACTTGTTTTTAAAAGCAAAATTTGGTCGTGGTCCTACAACCTGGCTAATTTTTTCATGTGACATAAGAATAGGCCAGTTTTTCTTGATAATGTCACAAAAAGCTCTATGATCCCTAGTATAATTAATCGTAAAATTCACTAGATGTTCATTGGATTGTTGTGTATTCCCATTGTGGGAAACTAAATTATTGGCATAGAGAAAAGGACATGCATTTGTGGATCTTAATTCAGTAACCTCACGTTCCATTTGATCTACCTCATTGTGTTTATAACTTCTACATTTAAATTCATCCTTTAGCTTAGATAGATCTGTATCAAAGACCTCTTGGACACTATCTAGTCTGGACATCTGCATGCCCTGGCCCTTCAAAACGTTCTTAAAAACCCATCTTCGGATGCATACTATTCCTGTGTAGGGTGGCATTTACCCTTCATTCTTTCCTGAACATATGTGTGGCTATTTGGCCATCTAATGTCCTATATATCTTGACATCAAGGAAATCTATGGCAGTATATGAATGGTGATGGGTAAATTAAAGAAAATCGGTGGTCATATTCAAATATTGCACAAAATGTGGTATTAATTCATGTGGCCCTTGCCAAAGAATAAAAAGGTCATCCACAAACCTTTTAAAAAATGCTATATATTTCCTATATGTATGTTGACTGAGCATATATTTCTCTTCCCAACCACTCATAACCAAATTAGCATAACTATTGGCACAGGTCCCCATGGCTACCCCCTGCCATTGCCAATAATACTGCCCATTGAAACAAAACAAGTTATGTTCCAATATAGTGCTAAGTAGGCCACACAGCAACACATTCTTACTATCAGTAAAACTGCCATCTCTTTTTATAACATCATGTAATATTTTCAAACCTTGTTCATTGGGTATACTTGTAAAAAGTGACTGTACATCCAATGTAATAAAACTAAGGTCATTCAAATAAGTGCAAGAACTTAAAAACGAAGACATAGAGACTATAAAATGTCTAGCATCTTTAAGAATCACTTCGGATTTATCTACCGTCTTAGTTCTTTCTCAACAAAAATAGATATAGATTCAGTGGCCCATCCCCCACCAGAGACAATAGGTCTCATAGGGGGTCTGTGCATTGATTTATGTACTTTTGGTAGACCATTCAAAACAGGCATGATAGGATGTGTAATTTTAAAATAATTGTATAAATCAAGATTAATCATATTACTAGCTAAATAACTACTTAAAATTCTATGAATCTTATTAATGGTGTGATGAACAATATCTAAATTAATGGAACAATATGTATTAGCATAATTTAATAACTCATCCATTAATGCAAAATAACAATCTCTGTCAAGAATGACCAGAGAACCTCCTTTATCTGCTGGTCTGAAAATAACTGTGTCATCCTTTTGTAAGTCATACAGGACAGCCCACTCATCATTGGTCAGATTCCTAAAATGTTTCCGTTTACTAGTAGTATCCAAAAAATATGCTCTAACTTCATTTTCACATATACAGTTAAATGCTTCTAGTATAGGATCCAAAACAGGCATATAACAACTTGGCTTCTTATAAATATTCATATTTGTATTTTCAAACATAGTTCGCAACATAACATTCCTGATCCATTAAACTGTTTTTTATCACATCTGCCTTGGTTTACCTTGTGGATTTTTGGAAGTCTTTTGGATTCTACTTGTATTTAGTCTCTAAGTAAGAATTCAATAAGCTGGCCTCTGCTGCTTGGACTTCTATTCCTTTTCTTTCTTCTCAGTATTTAAATCCACCCTGTGGGCAATTTTATACAGGCTGCTCTCTATACCTGCTTTACAAATAACAGCTTAAATCTCTCCTTCCCAATCTCCTTTTTCCTAAACCCACCATTACTTCCTCTGATAATACTCCTTCATATAATTCTTCCAAGTGTCCATATTTCCTGACAAGTCTTAATTTTTTCTGGACACTTCACTCATGTCACTTCAGCGAGACAGGCCTCATTTGGGCTTTCAGAGTTTGTTCCATCACTTCTTTATATACTTTTAAACATTGTCTCTCGTTGCACAGCTGCCTTGCCTGTATAAGTTGTTCCACTATTTTATTTATTTATTAGATCCAAATCTGTAATATATATACATATATTATATATGTTATTCTGTTCATTTATTGCAAATTATGTTTGTTGTTCTCTTGGGTCTTCTATGAAATACAGAGTTCCTGAAAGCCGATGAGCCAAATGAAAGAAAATTGTCTAAAATACAGAAGGGTGAAAAAAAAAAATATTTTAATATTTTTTTGTTGGGAGGACCCTCCTGCACTCCCAATGTGGTGGGCAATCCCCAGACCCCCCCCCCCCAGACTTATATATACCAATCACATGGTACCACCAGCTAGAAGAAGTCTCCCCAAACAATTGAATCACTGCTGGCACACACATAGAAATCACACCAGTAATGATTTCCAATGGGAAAAAAACAATCAGCATTATGCCTTTTTGTCTTCTTTTTTTCTACATGTTATTGACACTAGACTAGTAGTCTTATTTAGGGGAGGCCAGAGGTGGTATTTATACTACTAGCGAAAATATGGCCAGGGCTCCAGAAAACATCTCCTGCTTAGGTGCTGTGGGATCTTTTACATCAACTCAGGCAGATGGGGCCTTGGTTTAACATCTGATGCAAAGGATGGCACACTCAAGAGTTCAGCAATCTCCTTATGCTTCACTGCAGTGCCAGCAATCCATTTATCTGGTGTGGGAATAGAACCAACAGCCTTTTGCACCAAAGGCAAGTGTGCTATCTGTTGTACTACTGACAATGCTTGCTGACAGCTTTACCTTGAGTAGCTATAGGGAAGCCTGTTTTTGTCTTTGGCTGGGGTCATAGCTGAAGAGGGTCATTTGGATCAGTTTGCCTATCAAACAAAATAAATCAATAGACATCCTTTCCTCAAGCACGTGGTAAAGGAGTCTCTCATGGGTGGATAACATGCCCCATTCTATTTATTATCTTTATTAATCCTATCTCCATCTGTAACCAAGAGCAAGTTAGCATTAAGATTACCTTTGAGAAAACTCTAACACAGCTTTTGACAATAATCTAGTCAGGGTCTATCTTGATTCTTAAAAAGGATCTTTTTTAATGATTTTCAAAAATAAAACTATGTTTCTGGTTCTCCAAAATGCTTAACAGAAGCACAACAGTTCTGGACAGCTGCTACTCCAACATGTGGTTGTACAGAGTATTTAACATATTTAGGCCTATAGTGGATTCTTCTTCTACATTTTTAGAACATCTTAATTACTAGCAATCAGTCCATATGCTTACTTCAATTCTTTTTAGTCACCTCTACAAGGAGTAAAAACTGTAACAAAAATATCCTTGATGCAGGCTACTAGCCTAGCCAGGAAATATAAATCAGAAAGATATAAAATCTAAATAATGCAAAAATATGTCATCAGTATGAAATACACAATATTCAACCACATTATATTAAATAACATCATATGCATAAGTAATACCTACATAAAAAGTTTAAAAAGATAAATAGACTCTGAAATGGTAAAATAAGAGGCATAGTGGTAACAAGATCAAACATGGACATAGTACCAGGGTGAGGGAAGGAGTCTGCTGCAGCAATGATCCTGCTATTTGTTTATCTGTGGTTTTAGTGAGTTATCTCAACATTATTTTAATTATATCGTAAGTTATTACTGTAGTATTTATATATGAGTGGTAAAGTACAAATCAATGAAGTTATAAGGTTCATAAGGGCTGATGATTTATAGCAGACCTTCTCAAATGGTGAGGCCAACCTTCTCGGAAAGGCCTAGGTCTTTCAGAAGGCAATGCAAGCAAGCAAGTCTGAAAATACTGTGTACGAAAAACATTACATTTCTGTATGTCTGTTGGCTCAGATTCAATTAATTGCACATTTGCAAATAAACATTAGAAGAATAATGTGATAAACAAACTTCTGGTTATTTCAGTAGTGTGTGTGTGTGTGTGTGTGTGTGTGTGTGTGTGTGTGTGTGTGTGTGTGTGTGTGTGTGTGTGTGTTTGTGTGTGTGTGTGTTTGTGTGTGTGTGTGCGTCTGTGTGTGTGTGTGTGCTTACTAATCAGGTATATAGGTATATAAGGGAAGCTTAAGAAAAGGTATCTTGTTTGGAGGAGGCTAAATGAGACAGAGTTTAAGAATTTATGGTCAATCATATTCCCTGAAGTAATGTAGTTTGCACATCCAGTTTGTACTGATTTGCTGACATGTCAGAAGGTGACCTTATAGCTGCCTCACAAATATTCTAATCAACAATATTCCAGGATGTGGCTGCAGTGGCAGCTGCTGCTCTGACCCTAACCTCTCCAGACAACACTTAATTATGGCTTCCTATTGAAATGCAGAGTATCGATAAGCTGAAAAAAAGACCAAAAACCCAGGAAAAGGACAAATCTCAAAGATCTTCTCCTTTAAACTTCCTTTCTGCAGAAAGACGAGTCCCCCACACCCACTAAACTTACATATATCAAGTCTGAGATCACCAAACCTCAGAGAAATAGGAATATGTAAGTCCATTTTTTATACAATTCAGTCTCTGTGTTCTAGCACTCACTGTAGCGGGAACCAACATTTCAAATAGTTCCCTTTAATTACACTTACCATAACAGAAAATAATACAATTAGTTTACTACTTGAAAAGTGTCTCTTTCATTGCTGGGTGGCCTTGGTTCCCCTTCATGTATGAAACAGACAGATGATCGCTCCACCTATTGGATTCTGTCCTCTGTAGATAATACCACAGTTCTCTGTGCAGTATAATCCTCATTCCTTCATTTTTCTGCTTTGGATAGAAAACTAGAAACTGAATAGATTGATTCAGGATGAGCTTAGGCATAAAGGAAGGATTTGCTCTTAAAGGCAACCTTTCCTTGGGACAAACTCTGTAAACCTATTTACACATTACAGCCTGCAATGCAGAAATCCTTCTAGCAGATATAATAACAGCTAGGATACAAGTCATCCAATAAAATATTTACAATTTTCAAGGAAGGTAAGCCAATTTCTCTAGATCAAAGATTTACATCCCATGCTGAAGGCATTAGATGCCTAGGAGGACTCAAGTGTAGGCTACATTTTAGGAACCTTTTAACAATGATGCCTGTACCTAAAGGAAGCCTCGCTGACAAGTAGAAATGGCTGAAAGGTGTAGTTTCATAGATGAGTAGATATAACTCTGCAATAATCAAGAGTGTAGCTAGGCATACTCTTTGTACTCTACTCAGTACAATTTTCTAGATATTACTTAGAAAAACTATGGCTTTTCAGGCCATACTTTGTCCACAGCTGTCTATATTAAGGCCTCCAATAAGAGTTACATAGATTGATAAAATATATAATACAAACATCTGTTAAGTGCTGGGGGGAAATGGTACCATGCCAAATCTTTAACTGTCAGGTGGTTTGGGGGGCAGCAATAACAGCACATGAGTATGAAATTAAATTCTGTGGCTACAACCCTGTTCTGCATTAAACAAATTCACCAAACACTACAATACCTGAGAGTTTGGAAAAGTGTTTACTTCAGTGGCCATGATTTTACTCCATTTAGAGACAATATTTTCTAATATTACATCTTGTAGACTGTTTCAGTATAGAGAAGACCTCATTAGACAACAAATGACAGGGCTTAATGTTTTTCTGTTCCTTGTTTCTTTGCTCCCTACTGTTTGCCAATCATCAGGGGAGAAGATCAGCTGGGAGTGGGACATCAAATAGATAACCATCAGGGGTGGTTCAGGATTTGTTCTTTTTATCCACACCCTCCTTGTGCACACCACCTTGACAGACTGTGGGTGGGATGTGCAATGGAAGGCAGTGCGCCCCTCCCTTCTGCAAGGGGCTGACTTTGCAGATGCAATAGTCCCACCTATCAGAGACCTCATGTGCTTTTTTTCATGGTTTCTAGCAGGAAAATCAAACACTGTGCATGTGCTCTAGAATATACACCCCTCTTCCCCTAGGAAGGCCACTGTGCATGTGTCCTAGAGCACACACCCCTCTACTTCTAGGAAGGACACGGTGGATGTGACCTAGAGCACACGCCCCTCTACTCCTAGGAAGGCCATGTGCATGCGTCCTACAGCACACACCCCTCTATTCCTAGGAAGGACACTGTGCATGTGTCTTAGAGCATACACTACTCAAAAAAGCCCTGTTGTCAAGCACTTTGAAAAAGAGCATGCATCTGACAGTAATTTATTTCTATTTTTTGTATTATATAGCAATAAGAATGAGTTTTTGTGTATTGATATTTTAGAAACCTGATACCTTCCATAGGGGAATCAATAATAAATTCATTATGAAATATTTATGAGAAACATAGTTAGTTGTGTTTAATTGAAAAAGATAATTTCTGATTGGTGGAATGTTACCATGGAAACTTATAAAATGAGACTAATGTTAATGAGTTTTAGAACCAGTAAGAGTCTGCATGTCCTCCCTGTGGTTGCGTGGGTTTCCTCCGGGTGCTCCAGTTTCCTCCCACATCCCAAAGACATGCTGTAGGTAGATTGGACACTCCAAAATTGGCCCTAGGTGTGAGTGTCTGCATATGTGTGTGCCTTATGTGGAAGGTTGAGTGCCAGGCTGGCAACTCGACACCGTAAAACTCCACTGCCAATCATGAGCGGACAGGTGATCCGCTGTGGTGACCCCTAACCGGGAAAAGCCAAAAGAAGAAGAAGAAGAAGGCATGTAGCCAAAGAGCTGGCTTGCATGTTTTTTTTTGTTTTTGTTTTTTTTTTGCCTTTTTTTGTTAATAAAATGTACGTTTTGAGTTCCATTAAGCCATATGTTATGTCTGAATAACTATTTTTAGTTTAACCATTCCTTTTATGTGAATAAAAATCTCCAAAAAACCTGAAAAACCTGACCTTTATGACTAGAAATTTACTTGCAACAGGTTTAAACAAACACTCACTATTTATGTCTGTCATGTTCCTCGGCCTTATGCTGAAGAGTCTTTTAATTCCCATTGTAAAACAGATTGCAGGGGCAGGAAAGAGCATCTACAACACCTTCTGACAGACAGTTATAATGTTAAGCAGAGGTAAATTTATATACACTTATTTTACTAAAAGTAGGTAGATTCACAGGCATTTCCATAAAGACAGATGGAAAATTCTGAAATGGAATAGAAAATATATTACCTGTCTCTGGAGGCACAACAGTGGAATGTCAACTATCAATCCAAATGTTTAGAGACCAGCGTCCTGAGAAGATTTTCTTTTTTTCACTTTATTCAAGATGCTTTGTAATTTTTTTCATTTTTAGTCTGAATCTGTAATGAATTGTTTACATTTGAGAAGTAGGAATGAAAACATATATTTCCTCTTTTAAGATTCTGTTCAGAATTAATGTGGTTAATATATTAAGCCTATTATTATAGGCATAATATATTATGCCTATAATAATAACTGTGGGTCTATATTTTATTCTGCTTTGGCTGTCTTATTGTTTTTTTGTGTTTGTTACATTTCCTATGTAATCTCTTGTTTTATGTTGTCTTCTTCTTAATTTTCTGTATAAATCTATTTCATTGTAGACCAGGTTGTATCTGGAAAGGGCCTTGAGGCCAGCTCACTACTTGGCCAATGGATAGATAAGCAGACAGGCAGACAATAGGGACAGAAACATGTATTCTAGTGTTCTGTGTTGTGGTGGGAGAGGCAGTGATGCCCCTTGGAAAAAGGCCCAGGATATTATGTGGTTCATTTCCCAAAACATATTCAGATGGCTTCACAGTCCTGCTTTTTTAAGGTTTATACTTTCCCTGGATACCATCTATATTTCTGCTTAGTCCTCTGCTTTCCATTGATTTATAAACTACTTCATATTGACAAGAAGAAGAAGATGATGAAAAAGAAGGAGAAGATATGCCTCTCATTTCTTTCTGCATCCAAAATATGCTATTAATGTTTGCTTTTCAAAGTCTTTACATTAAGAGGAGCACGTTGTACAAAAGAGTGAGGACTGTGATCTCCCCAGAGACAGGAAAGGCACTGAAGGCAAGAATTTTCAGGGTGAGGCTGGCACTCACAAAGGGATGTAATTTATCCTTAACCAAATCAGACAGTATTTACTTACAATCTGAAACAGAAACACTGCAGTAAAAGAATTTACCAAGGCTGCTGAGAAAAATAAGTGCTAAATAATACAAAGACACTAAAAAGCAATCATTGTGACTATTTTCTTCATGTGATAAAACAAGAAATAAGTTCACAGACTTCACTTTTTATATCTGCACCAGGCCCTAATAGCCACGGCTGGAGAATGTAATCCTGCAAGCTAAGGAGCACATGGCTGCTGAAAGAAATCTTGCTAATGAGAAACTTTCACCTATAGCAGACATTCCTATATATATATATGTGGTGGTGGTGCTGCGGTAGTGTTGTCGCCTCACAGTAAGACATTGTCTGGTTCGATTCTCAGCTAGAGCGTCTTCTGTGTGGAGACATGCTTGAATGGGCGTACCTTCATTGAAGGTTGTGCGCCAGGGCCGGCAACTCAGCATGTAAAAATCTACTGCCAATCATTAGCGGACCGAAGTTCTGCTGTGGCGACCCCTAACCAGGAAAAGCTGAAAGACACAGCAACAATATATATATATATATATATATATATATATATATATATATATATATATATATGAATCCTGCAGCAGTAGTCCTTATAATGTACGCCTGCTAGATTCAGTGAATGAGCTACAAATTTTGAGCATCACTACTTTACATGTCACTGTGGAGTGGCTTCTGACAAAAAAGAGGGCACTTTTTTATTACTCATGCCTAAGTAATGACCACTGCCTTACTGCCTGTTGACCTTCACTGTATGCTAGCATTTCATAACTTGCTGCAGCAAAGCTTTTAAAATATATAATGTAGTGTTGTGACACCTACTGCTCATTTTTGCAAGTCTGCTACCTACACTTCAAAAATTCCTATTTATTTATTAATGTACATACATAAGTATATATATATATATATATATATATATATATATATATATATATTATTTGTTAACCGGGAGGGAGTACTAATTCAGGTAGTCCATTTTCAGGTTCAGCCCAGGATGTACAAAGTAGAAAGAAGTAAGTCTATAAATTGGTGATCTGCTGTAAATGGCAAGGTAGATGTTCACAATCCAGTATAAAATGAATAAAATAAAACAGAGTAAATGTGCCTGTGCACAAGCCTGGCATGGAAATAACCTACGTGTAATGCATGAAATAAGCTTATCAAGATATATGATTTCTTCATTATTTCCTTCTTTTGTTGTTTATCTTCTTCATAAAAAGAATACTCATCCTTCGTTGTTGCCCTTATTAAGTTTTTTATTATTATTATTATTATTTGCAGTTTGTTGATTTTATTGCATGCTATGCTAATTTGGTGAATTAGTGTAGGATTCAGAAAGAATGTGCTACAGTTGCATCAGATGCATGACAGGTGAATTTACATGATCACCAAAAAATGCAATTCAGCCACAGATTTAGCCCCAGTAAAGGGCTCATTATTAGCCAGTTTGCATGTCTCTGACTCGTGTTTTTACTGCTCATGCTAAAAGCACATTGTGATGGTGGTGTTGTCTGGCAGACCAAGCATTGCTTTGGCACACACATCAAGCCACTTAACTGTGTACAATTCACAAATTGAACATCCCTGAATTAACCTGATGTAGTTGCTCTGTCTCTCTTTTAGATTTCCTGTCACATCACTGAAGAATACCAGTCAGTGAATAATGCCAGATGTTAGAGTATCATAGTTCTTATTGCTCAGAAAATGCATGCTGATGCAAAACCTGCTCTTCTATTAACTTTCTAAGTGAATTAGAGTAATATTTAAAAATTATCTCTGATTTTTGGCTATTTATTCCCCCATTATTTTTTGGCTTTGTCTATAACACCAGCACTAGATTATAAAACTGGCTCTCACGTGTACTAAATATTATTGCTTTTCACAAGCTACTGTTTCAGTGCTTCAGTATCAGTTTTGAACCCTGTAATTTCTTTTGCATCTCTGCAAATCTAACAACAGACATTATAATATTGTTGGAAATGGAGGTAGATGGGCTCTTCAGCTTCTTTCACTGTTATCAGTCGTTTGTCAGCATTTTGTCTTTTGAGCAGATGTGAAGGAGATATTATTGTCATAGATGAGAATAGTGACACGTTGATGGATCAAGGAACTGTGGAGCCTGCAGTCTGCAAGTCATTTCAGCTGTTCAAGCTGCATTTGACCTGCCTGCAGTTTTGTCAGGAGACACAGTGGATAAATATGTGGATTTCTACTTCTTTTGTCCTAATTGGCCCTTGAGTTTGTACTTCTTCATAGATCCTGCTCCTTATACTATTTCATCATGACTGCAGGATTCACCATTTGGGACATGTATATAAGAAGATCTCTGTTTTTTCTTTGCTTCTGGACTTTTGTGAGACCTGAGATCATGTTGGGCTTCGGGAATTAAGTATTATTGACCTTTTCACTTTATCACATCCCTAATCTGACATTTAACTCACCATAGCTACTGCTGGGGTACAAAAGCTGAGTTTCATTTTTAGCTTGTGCTGTTTTGATTACATTGAGTAATGCAGAGTTTTGCTGTGTTTTGTTTTGTTTTTTTTAACCATTCGGTGGTATTTCAGTTTTAATATTGCAGGTTTATATTTTTACTTATGTTCCCATTCTAGTATTGCACTTTATACTTTTAGTCATATTCATATTATTATTTACACATCTACTGCTGTTCTCACAAGACCCATACAGTACAGTAAATATATTTTACTTGGTTTATATCCTTTGGTACCCTCTCACATATGTTTCAGCTCTGCAGCCATCTGTACATTTTATATTAGCGGTGTGGCAGCCAGCATGTGCTGGCCATTGTGGACAGTCATCATATGCACATTTCCCTGATAGGTCAATGGCCCCACCACTACTTCCCTGGGTGAAAAATCAGAGTCCTCTTCTACATATGGTACCCAGGGTTCTGTATTTTAATAAACAGCAGGTAAATGGGGCCAATCTTCTTGTGGCCCCTCTCAGGGCATTTTACACCAACAAATGCAGTTCTAGACCAAGCATCTGCTGTCATGAAATCATCTTGTTTCTAAATTAGAAACGTCTCCAGGAGTGAACACCTTATACCTCAGGCTGCCCTGTCATTTGTTGTTCATACTTTGATCTCTTCTTGGCTGGACTAAGCACAGAACTTCATCATTTACAGATAGTTTAGAATTCAGCTGATCCACTAGTGACTGATACATTTTATAGTCATGTATTCATAGATATTCCAAGGTGGCTAAATCTTATAACCATTCTCACCTTGCCAGTACCTTCCCTCAAGCAGCACCTCTTTTCTCCAGAAGGGTGATACTAGTCAATCATGGAGTAAATTTCTAGATACCTACCCACTCATCGAGTTTATGTTTAAAGGAAGATGCTGAGTTCCACTGCTTAAGATGCAGGGAAAGATTATTCCAGTGCTTTGAGAGACACTGGGTTATAAACCTATCCCTCCATAGTGTTTTATATATCTGTTGGTGAAGATTTAGATCCCTGGTTCTAATACTGGTGGAGATATTGGACTTGCAGAAAGACAGAAGTTACAGAACAATAAGGGTCTCTAATAGGTTCATATGTATATAATAGGCTAGCTGCCTTTCTGGCCATTTTAAGCTTAGCCATATTTCTCTTTTTGTGCTCGAAATAACCTATCACATTTGGTTAGAGATTGTCTTTACCCATCCCATGGTTGATAATTATATATTACCTCTAATGAGAATAACTGGGCTCATACCACAGATAATTTGGGGGGACCCATGCATAGGATAAAGCATTTATGAGCTGCATCTGCCTATTAATAGTACAGGGGGTAGTCCTGGGATAAATTTTCTGTTTCCCATCCATAGATCTAAGTTGTGATTGAATATCGACAGGGATGAACTTTGTTTTATGTGGATGGTGAGTTTGCTCCAGAGCAGTGATAACCTCTCCACTTAATCAAAATATGTATTCATCGAAAAGTAACAATAAAAATAATTTCGGCGAACCTTGGACTTTTTTCCAGAGGTAGGAACCACTCGCCCACTAGCACTCCGGAACACATGCTGCACTTAATCAAACCCACATCCCCCTTAACTATATATACCAACTCTGAGATCGCATTACAGTGGGGAAAAAAGCAAAGTTGTGATGATGGTCAAGTGCTCCCTAACCCTAGGAAAAAGTCAGAGGTTCGCTGAAATGATTTTTGCTGTTTAGTGTTCAATGAAAACATATTTGACAAATACATATTTTGATAAAATGATATAGACCCCCCCTCTTTGAGATATAGCTGTCCCTCCAAACAATTCCCTTGATGTTGCAAAAGTGGTTTAGATCCCTAGACTGAGTATTTATGATGCCATTTGATGTACTGATATGCAGTAAATCCATCAGTAATGGGTCAGAGGATGCCTTGTATGTCAAACACAGGTCACCTCTTAACAGTCTGTAGGATACAGAGTATAGTGACAGGGTTTTGAGTTGGTCCGTTTAGGGCAAATTGTTTACGCCTTGTTTCCTTTAGTAAGGTATATCTGTGTGTACTCCATTTGCTGCATGTGTCTGGAGAGATACATGTCAAATGGGGCATTATATTCAATGACTGGCCTAATGAGAGTGGAGTAAAGGGGTACAATGACGACCTTATATCTAGACACAATCCCTTTATTTATAAGCTGTGCAATATAAATGGACTTTCTTACAACAATGGACACATGTTGGTCAAAAGTTAAGTCACTGTTCACATAAGTTCCCAAATCCCAAACAACTGGGACAGCACTTAGGGGTGTATTGTGAATGTGGTAGTTCCCTGGGTTAAATAGCTTTCCAAAAGGATACAACAATGCTTTTTTTGGCATTTAGTTTCAGTCTATGATTTTATCACCAGTTATTTATTTGGGAAAAACCTTCATGCAGGATGACTAAGTCATTTGGGGATTCAGTGACAGCTCCTAGATTGCAGTCATCTTCAAACGTAATCACCCAGAGCCCTTTGGTATTGACTTTTACTTCAGAAAAGTAGATGTCAAACAAGGAGTGGTCTCAGCACAGAACTCTGGGAGATTCCACCAGTTACTGGTTTCTTTGTTGAGGTAACTTCTCCTATTTTGATTGTCTGTATCCTATCTGTGAGCCAGTTGGTAATCCACTGGGTAACATAGGGATTTATTACCAGTTTGTTTAGCTTTTCTACTATGCCTGAGTGGGAATTGTGCCAAATACTTTGGCCAGGTAGAGGTACTGAAAGTGTACCATGTTGCCTTCATCCATTGCTTTAGTGACCTTTTCAAAAAAATCCACCAGGATGAGTAAGCATGACCTGCCCTTGATGAATCCAAACTGAGATGGGTCCAGTGTTTGGAGGTTCCCCATGTCCTGACTGAGTGGCTCCATGGTAAATCTTTCCATGGCTTTGCATATGAGGTTGGTCAGACTTATGAGTCTGTGGAAAGTCCTTCCTTATGCAAGGGAGTGACTGCAGCTGTTCTCCATTTGCTTGGTACAAAACCTGTATAGAGGCTGAGACAGAACAGTGTTGTTAGGGGTAGGGCTAAATCATGCTTCATGCTATTTAAGATGTATCCAGAGATATTGTCAGGACCCATTGATGCAGCATTTTAGCTTTTGATAGCACTTTTAGGACTTGATCTCATGTGACAGCTGGAGGCGAGCCATTTTCAGTTATATCTTGGGGGACAAACTAATGGAGTGGTAAATGAGACAGATATCTCTCATCAAATGTCTGTAAGACACTGAATAAAGGGATAGAGCTTCCAGCCTCCATTGGTACCTCAGAGTCTTTAGGCCTGTAGCCTTTTTGGTCAAGGACTTTTGTGGTGTTTCTAATTGTTTGATACATATAGTGAGACACATCCCAAAGGAGCATTGTACACAATAATTGGACTGATCATTGCTGAGTATAAGGGAATGATTACCTCTTTAGACCTTGAGGATATTCTTTTCACAATTAATTGGGCTAAATAAAAGGATTTCCTTACAGTCGTTGTTACATGATACAAAGTACAAAGAATTAGGATAAAATCACTTTAGCCAGAAAGTCTAGGAGAATCTCTCTCTGATACCTTCTCTGAGACAGGAATAAAGAAACCTTGTTGAAGTTTCCAGTAGTTTATTCAGTTAAGTAGCTAGATAGATGAGTGTTCTTGTTCTAATACATTACATTCAACAGGTCAGTTATTTAAAGGCAGTTACAGACAATGGTGGGAGGGTTTATGAGAGCTGATTGGAGAAAACAATCTGGGAGATGGAAAAACAAGGAGCACCAATCTCAAAGCTCAGAGGTTAGACCCTTATTGGAATATTCCTGAAAGACCCTTGAGGGTTTACCAGCTCAGCAGCCTGTGGAACCTCATGCTTAGTTAAAAAGTTTTATTTTATTTTTAATCTTTAATAAACAAAACATGACAACACACCATGAGCAATCACTATGGAGGTATATTTAAGAAAACATTTCACCTGAGCTTCATCAGGTGCATCTAATAAAGTGATTTATGCTTTGATCATTGAAAATGCCTGCTTTACAAGGCTATCACCAGAATGTATTAATCTGTTTTATAACACATATAAAATGAGAGGCTGTGTCTGCATCAGTGGTGCTCATATTCCTTGGAGGCAATTATGAAAGCTTTATTACAGAACTTTTTCCAGTCTAATATGAGAGGCTGTGCCCACTTTTATGGAGCTCATACCTCCTGAAATACAATATGAAAGACTGATCTTCTCTTTTATAACAAAAATGTTTACAGTGCTTTCTTATAAGAGGCTAATATACATGATTAATGTGACCAGTTCCCATTTTTCTTCCTACCTGATGAAGACAGACCTTTTTATATGCAGGGGAGGTAGTCACCTAAAGCTACATTAAGTTATTCCTATTTTTGAACAATACAGACATCTAGAGAAATAGCTTGAGTTTCCACAGGCTGCTGAGCTGGTAAACCTTCATGGGTCTTTCAGGAATATTCAAAACAACACTGATAGAAATGACAATGGTATAAAATGGAAAAAGCCTGGTGACTTTTGCCCCCCCCCCCCATGTACCCCACACTGAGTGCATATGACAGCAAATGTGAGGCTGATATCTGCAGGGCCATCAGTAAACAACCTAGAAAAAGGTATACAACATTAGCAAAGAGGAACTGACTGATCTAAAAATCTGAGCAGACATAAGATTCATAGAATCATGAAGGCAGATAAGGGGGAGGCATCCTAGCTACAGATACAACCACTTATAACTGCAGGATTGAAACTATGGTTGATGTTTTGATGTTGTTTTACAGTAAATGTGATTTTAATACTATGAATGTTGCTTATAATAATTTAAGAGAGTAACTAAGAATGCTGCATGAGAATGATTTAGTAGATGTCAAGATTTTTGACTTTTTGCCCCCCACACAAAAATACCAAGCTTCTTTGGGATCCCAAAACCCCATAAGAATAATTCTGATCCTCCCTATAGACCAGTAGTTGAAAGTGGTGGTTCCATAACTGAGACAATATCCATCTACCTTGATGCCCTGATAAAACCAATGGCAGAGTCCAACAAATCTTTTATTTTAGACTCTCTGGATCTTTTTGGTAAAATTTGAGATATTCCAGTTAGCAATTCCACAATCCTAGTCACAATAGCTGTGGAAGCACTTTACACAGTGCTTCCACACAGCTACTGTACTTAAGCTGCAACAGAGGGATATAAAAGGAACAGTAATGTATTACCAGGAGGGACAGTAGTTCTAGGAAGGTTATTGGATCCAACCCTTACAAACAACTACTTTATGTTTAACAACAGGTTTTATAAGCAGACTACAGGAATAGCTATGAGGGTGGCCTTGGCTCCAAGCCTGGCCAATGTGGCTCTTGGAAAATGGGAGGAGGAAGAGGCAGTGTATCAAAGCCCCTATTTTGCATCGATGACATGTTATCTCCATTTCATTGCTGACATCTTTATCATTTAGGAGAAGGATGAACTCACAATGAATAACTTTAACAACCATATCAGTAATTCCACTAACTTCCTGAGATTCACAACCTTTCACAACAACACTTCAGTCAGCTTTTGAACATAACAATGTCCAAGAACACTGAAAACAAATGCCTCTCCAACAACCTGTTCAGAAAACCAACCAGGGTTAAGATGCTGCTGCACAGTAAAAGCATGCATCCCCAGATCTCAAAGTTAAATCTTAGGGGATGAAAATTGCATGTGTCTCCAAAGAGCTTAGAGATTTTATCACAAATCTAATCAGCCTGCGCAAAGAATTCCTGGCTAGGGGCTACAGCAATAGCTTACTAAAGTCTAGGGAGACTCCTAGAGCTCAGAAGAAATAAACACCAGGCTTCACAGGAGGACAAAAGAAAAAGAAGTATGGCACACACTTTTATAGTAGATTACAAAACAATTAGTATGATCATGACCAAAAACTGGGTAATGATTACAGGTAATAAACACCTGGAAAACCTCCTAGGACCTCATCCTTGTTTTATTTTTAAGAGAGCCAGATCATTAGGGACTGGGTAGAGTGCAAATTCATTCAGGAGGAGGACAACAAAGGAACTTACCCCTGTGCCCCCCCCCTTTTGCATTTACTGCAAATGCATGAGCAACAAGGACTACTTATTTTGTACAGTACTCAGGAGAAAAAGCAAAAGCACTTGTTCTGGTAATTGCAACACTGATTTTGTGATATACCATGCACAGTGTAATATCTGCAGTTGTTTTTATGTAGGGAAAACTGTGAACAAATTGAAAATCAGGGTAGCATACCTCCTGTCTGACATCAGACTCCAGATCCTGAAAAAACAACTAATGAAGTACTGCTGTGATTTTCCAGACCATGGAGGTATCACTTCCACATCCTGGACAAGCTCACTATGGTTCCACATGAAGGAAACAAAAATAAAAAAGTATTTCGGCTTTTCCCAGTTAGGGGTCGCCACAGCGGAACTTCAGTCTGCTCATGATTGGCAGTGGATTTTTATGGTGCCAAGTTGCCAGCCTGACACCCAACCTTCAAAGAAGGCACGCACATTCATGCTCGCACCTACCTGCATGTCTTTAGCATCACTTGACCACAGGGAGGACATGCAGACTCCACACAGAAGGCACTCCAGACAAGAATCGAATGGGAGAACCTCTTGCTGTGAGGCGACAATGCTAACCACTGCACCACCGTGGCCATGGTGAAGGAAACAAAAATGCTATCCTTAAAAAAATGGAGTTAAGCTGGCAGATCAGGCTGGATGCCCACCACCATCCTGGTTTAAACTCAAGCATTCCCTTTCAGCCCCAGAACTTGGACCAAAGCTCCAAAGGTGGTGGTGTTTCCATATTCATAAAAGATGTGCACACCTCCAGACTGGTAGCCCAACATAACGCATCTGAGATACTTCAGGTGCAGCTAACATTGGGTAAGACAGCGATTCAGGTCGTAGTCTGCTATAGGTCCCCAACCATGTCCCAAGACTCACACTCCATGTTCCTAAGCACCCTGGAGAATATTAGGGTCCAACCTAACACTCTCATACTGGGTGACTTCAACTACCTCTCCATTAACTGGGAAAACTGCTCATGTACCAATACACTTACCCAAAGCTTTCTGGAATTCATTAATTCCAATGCCCTGGACCAGCCTGTTCTTACCTCCACTAGAGGTAGCAACATCCTTGACCTGGTCATTACTAACATGGGCAACTGTTGCTCTACATCAATAGTCAACTCCTCCCTGGTTAGATACAACCACAAACTAATCACCTTGGAAATCCACCCCCCCCTACAAAAGTAACCACCATGAAAAATTTCTCCAAAGCTAACTTTGGGCTCCTAAAAACAGAGGTGGCTAATTTCACAGCACCCATGCAAATGGAGAATAGTTGCATGACCGCCGAATAATACACCAATGCACTGTACGAACACGTACACAAATGCATGGATCTCGCCATACCCAATAGAACCAAGACACTCTCCTTAAAAAAAGGAAGCCAATCTGGTGGTCCCTTGCCATAAACAAACACTACAACAGAAGGAGGAAACTGATGCGGAATAAAGTGAAGTCCCAAGACTGGAAAAACTCCCTTATCAGCCTCAACAAAAGGTTGAGATTCCTCATCAAATCCTCTAAAGCTAGCTATGAAAACAGAATTGCAGCAGCTAGTAAAGACAACCATAAGGCCTTCTATAGTTATGTAAAGAATCTCCACAGCAATACCCAGATTTGCTCTGAGCTACTGCACAATGGTACCTCCTATACTGAGCCAACAGATATTGCCAATATACTGGCTGACAGATTCAGTGCCAACTTTACCCTCCACAAAGGACCAATCACAATACCAGTAGATTGCCAGGCACCCAGTATTACTGCTGCACAGGTTAAAACAGCACTGTCCAAGGCCAAGAATACAGCTTCTATGGAACCTGACAATATCCCCGGCTGTGTTCTACATGAACTACAGAGTGAACTGGCACCTCACGTGTGTGCCCTGTTCAATCACAGCCTCACCTCAGGCTTTGTACCTACCAAATGGCACACTGCTCCAGTCATCCCTCTCCACAAGGGAGGAGTGACTACAGACCCCAGGAACTATTGCCCCATTAGCCTAATGACTCTGATATGCAAAGCTATGGAATGCATCATCATGGACCTAATAAACAAAGATATAGGGATTCTCCAAACTCTGGATCCTACACAGTTTGGATTTGTGAAGGGTAGATCATGCCTGCTCAACTTGGTCGACTTCTTTGAGTCAGTCACCACAGATGTGGATGAAGGCAAAGTACTTCATACAGCCTACCTTAATCTGGCCAAGGCCTTTGATACCAATCCCCACTCAGGAATCATAGAAAAACTCTCTAAGCTAGGCATCAACCCCTATATCACTAGGTGGGTTGCAAACTGGCTTACAGATAGAACCAACAGTGTGAAAGTAGCTGACTCCAAGTCAGACTGTTGACCAGTCACAAGTGGAGTCCCACAAGGTTCGGTCCTGGGTCCTCTCCTGTTTGGTATCTACTTCTCTGAAGTTCAGGCCAACACAAAGGGACTCCGGCTGACAAAGTTCGCAGATGATTGCAAGTTGGGAGCTATTATTAACTCCCCAAGTGATGTTGACATCCTACAGAAAGGCCTCAATGAGACCAATGACTGGTGTCAGAACCATGGCCTTAAGCTCAATGCCAAAAAATGTGTCGTCATCTCCCTTGGGAAAAAAAACGGTTCCCTTGAATTACCACATTGATGGTAGTCCACTGAACACAGAAGGCATTATAAGAGATCTATGAACACAGGTTGACAGCAACCTCTCTTTTGAGCACCGCATTGCCAATGTGGCCAGAAAGTCCTTCTATGTGGCACATCTCATTACTAAGGGTTTTGGATCCAGGAAGAAAGAGGTCATTGTGTCCCTCTACTCTTCCCTCATTAGGCCAGTCATCAAGTACAATGCCCTTACTGAAGCTATCCCACAGCAGCCAGGTATAGATACTCTAGCCACTGGTCTGCATTTAAATTTTGTAATCTGCAGTACAATGAAAATTGTTATTCCAGGGCACCATTCCATACTGCTATATTCATTATAGCACAGGCACAATTTGCCTGTGCTCAAAGAAGATCTGAGATTCTTATGTTTATTAAAGGTTTTGTATACTTTGCAGTTTACCACTTGGTGGATTTTTATTCCGTGGGCACAGAAAGCCTATACAGAAGGTTCTGAGGTCTCAAACTTTACTTACATTTTTCCTCCTACTTATGCACATCCATGAGGTCTGTAAAATGAGCACAGTGACTTGTTTCCACTGGAAGCTATTTCTCTGTGTGCATGTACTGTTCAAAAAATGGGAGTCACCTAGTGTAGCTCTAAGTGACTACCTCGCCTACATATAAAAAGTATGTCGTCATAAGGAAGAAGAATAGAGACTGGTCACATTAATCATACATATGAGCCCCTTACAAGCAGGCAACCTTTTTCCTATAAAAGAGATTAGTCTTTCATAATGTATTTCAGGAGATATGAGCCCGTAAAAGTGGACACAGCCTCTCATACTACATGTGACACAAAAGCATTGATAATGACAAGTCAAAACTGGGAAAAGTTCTGTTATAAAGCTTTCATAATTAGCTCCAAGGAATATGAGACCCACAAAGTCAGACACATCCTGTCTTATTAAATGTATTACAAAAAATGCTAACAAAGTCTGTTGATTGCCTTGTTAAAGAAGGCATTTTCAATTATCAAAGTGTAAACCACTCTATTAGATTGATCTGATAAAGCTCAGGCAAAAGTGTTTTCTTAAATAAAGTTCTATAGTGGTAGCTCATGGAGTGTTGTCATGCTTTTCCATCTCCCAGATTTTGGTACAACCAGCTCCCCTAGATCTTCCCACCATTGTCAGTAACTGGCTTTAAATCACTGATCTGTTGAGTGCAATGTATTAGAACAAGAACTTGCTTGTTTTAGGTTCTTATTTCCATCTGTTTTGATCCCTAGAAGTTTTGTGTGAGTTACTAGCTCTTATTATTATATTATTAAAGTTTATATATATATGTATATATATATATATATATATATATATATATATATATATACATATTCTGCAGTTCAGCAAACAGTGGATTTTTATTCCACAGGCACAGAAAGCCTGTACAAAGGTTCTGAGGTCTCAGACTTTACTTACTTTTTCTCTCCTGCTTCTGTACACCCATGGGCTCTGTAGAAAATGAGCACTGTGACTTGTTTCCACTGTAAGCTATTTTTCTGGATGCATATATTGTTGAAAAATGGGAATCTCCTAGTGTAGCTTTAAGTGACTACTTCCTCTGCATATAAAAATGTCTGTAGTCATCAGGAGGAAGAAGAATGGGGACAGATCACATTAATAATGCATACGAGTCCCTTATAAGCAGGCACTGTAAACCTTTTTTGCTATACAAGGGAAGATTAGCCTTTCATACTGTATTTTAGGAGATATAATCTCAGTAAAAGTGAGCATAGCCTCTCAAATTACATGTGATACACTGGAAAAAGTTCTGTAATAAAGGCTTTTAGAATTGATTCCAAGGAATATGAGTCCCATACATGAAGACACAGCCTCTCATTTTATATGTATTACAAACCAGATTAATATAGTCTAGTGAAAGCCTTGTAAAAGCAGGCATTTCCAATGATCAAAGTGTAAACCATTCTATTAGATGGGCCCGATGAAGGTCAGTTGAAGGTGTTCTCTTAAATATAGTTCTATAGTGGTAGCTCAATGTGTGTTGTTATGTTTTGTTCATTAAAAGTTAAAAATAAAACTTTTTAACTAAGAAAGAGGTCCTACAGGCGGCAGAGCTGATAAACCCTCACTGGTCATTCAGGAATATTCAAATAAGGGACTAACCTCTAAGATTTGGGATTGACTCCTTGTCAATGGTCTTGGCTCTCTGCTTTGAGATCTGAGAAGTAAATACCAAAAGTTGAGGTCCCAGCACCAAGCCCTGAGGGATACCGCTGGTCACTTTCATACTTTCAGGTGACAAAGCTGTAACTTGCACTCTGTAGATTCTGTTTTTCAACCAATTTGCTACCCATCTTATCATATATGGGTTGATTTATTAAAGCATTTAGCTTTTGTATGATGCCAACATGGGAATGAATTCAAAGGCCGTAGCCAGCTCAAGATATACCTTATGTACTCATGGCTACCATCTGCAATCTCTGTAACCCTTTGGAAGAAATTTACCAGATTTAATAGACAGGATCTACCCTTCACAAGATCAAACTTGGCTATCTTGCTGTTAGCATAGTAGGCCTATTTTGCACAGACTGCATTGGATTCTAATCTGATACATTAATTAATTTTATGGTCTTGGTGTTAACTTGTGTCATTTAAAACTTGGCTCCTCCTTACCTGAAGAAGATGGTTGTGCTGTATCACACCACAAGGGTTTTGTGCTTGGCTTCACAGGGACAGCTGGTAGTTCCACAGGTGCACCCTGATAGATCTGGTATTCAGTAATGTGCTGTTCAGATCCCTCTGCTATGGAAATTACTGCCTCAGTAGTTTCAACAGTGTCCCACCTTGGCCAACTTTTGATCAGTTAAAACCTAACTTTCTAAAATAGCCTTTGATGGAGAGAGATGATCTTAGCACTTTAACTGGATTTTATTCTCTAACTCTTTATTGAACCTGTTATGTTTTTACTGCCTTTTATTTTGTTTATGTAATCATCTGCTTCTGTTTTTTTTTTTATTTGTGTTATTCTTGTTACCTTTATAATCAGTGCTTTGTTATAATACACCTTTATAAAGTTGAACTTGAAGCTTAAAGGTCTCTATGTAGACCCTTAAGTTGCAAGATGAATAACAAACTGGCTGACAGATAGAACTCATGTACTTAAAGTAGCAGGTGCCACCTGAGAAAGCAAAAAAGTGACAAAAAGTATTTCTCAGAGCTCAGCACTGTGATCCACCTGTTCAGCTTCTACTTTTTGGATCTCCAAACCACTAATGCAAGTGTGTGTCTGACTAAATCTGCTGGGAACTGCAAGCTGGGTGCTGTTATTCAATCAGCATGATATCATGTTACTACAACAAGAGGTAAACCATACAAAGAAAAAAAAAGTTAATAGAAATGGGCTTGTATTAAATGCAAACAAGTGTAACAGTGTTGCATTTGGTAAACAAATCTTGACAGCAGTTTACAGTATATACATCATCCCATACCAGACTGATAAAGTCATCACATATCTTGGCATTTTTGTCGACAATTCTCTTTACTTTGACTACTGTGTAGCAACAGTAGTCAGGAAATGCTTCTATTCATATATGTTAACAACTAAAGGAATTTCATTTAAGTCAAAAAAAGTTATCATTCCGTTATACTTTGTCCCAGTCAGACCGATTAATGCCCCTTTCAGCATATATCTACTCAAACACATCACACAGCTAGACACATCCCAGGGATTTCCAAATAAAAAGAACATTGGACCAAAGACCCTCAGCAACCAAGGGAGGCTTAAGGCTCTAATCCTATACTCAGTCTCTTATGGACTCCTGAGTGATGAGTTATGTCCAGCATTCTGATCATCCCTGTTCTAATACGCCTCCACAAAGCAAATGGCTCCAACACACTTGTATTTAAGACTTGAATGTCCATCAACAAATAAATAAGATATGCTGGAGGGACAGATGCATTACTCAGCACTTCCCCATCTCCGCAATAATCTTCTGTTACCTGTAAAATAGAGTGATACCCTTGCTTTCTTTAAAACCTTGATAACTGGATGGACACCCATAAATGCTTTCTTGGACTGACATGTTTAGCCTTCCTGGAGGCAAGAGATACCCTATGAGGGTGAGTATTGGCAAGCTGATTGCGATCCATGGACTGAACTTGCCTTGCAAATCCTGTGAATCTATAAATAAAATGTTTATACCTAGATTAAATCAATAAGGTGTTTTATTAAGGATTTCTTTAAAAAAAAAGAGCTGAATCTTTCAAATGTCAGGAGTAATGGAATTCCATGCATCTGGGGCAAGTGTACAGAAAGCTCTTCCAGATGAAAGTTAGAATATTGCCAACTAATGGAGAAGCTTTATAAAGATATTTTCTTAATTTATACACTTGTGTTGGGCAAACAATTACAAAAAAACAGTTTATAGATAAGGATGAGAAAGAGGAAATTAGATCCTTTTTTTTAAATTCTGTCATATGTTTTGGGTTTCTAATACAGTGGCAGAACTAGACCTCATTTCTAAGTCAAGTATGATTACAGTTCATGAAATTAACATTGTATCTGCCTTTGATGTTAGCCAAGATTGCTCTTCTCAGCAATCGCAATGGACCCAGAATTGCCTCCTTCTGCAGTTCATTTAGGGTTACATGTATTGGTAACGTATTTAAGTATGATTGTACATTCTTTTTATTAGTCCTGTTGCTCCTATTACTATTGAAACTCCATGGGTTATCTTTCTCCCATATTGCTCTCATTTCTGCTTGCAAGTCCTGTAATTTTATGACTTTGTATCTCTCAAATATGAGACTTTATAATCGCAATTTCAATGATTAATGCTACTTTTGTGTTTTTTCCATGGACTGCTGTATCTGATTTTCTTGCATCTATTTTTGAACTGTATGTAATGGTTATAAAGTTCATCACTGTCAATAATGTTTTGTAGTGTATGTTTCCAGTGCCTTTCAGATACTTCTATATTATAATGGTTGCAAAATCCCCAGTACAGCAGCCTTGCCACATTATTATGCCTTTCAATATGAAGACACTCAGCCATGAGTGTATCACGCTCAGCAATGAGATGTGCAGTTGTTTCCATTTCTGTTTTATAGAAGCTGCATTTGTCTGTTTCTCCCACTTCTTCAATGGACTTTGTAAACCAACACGTACATAACCCACTATCTTGAGCCTCCATTAATCTTTTGGTTTCAATTCATCTCTCCATAATCATTCCTGCATCACATCTTGGTAGAATGAGGTTGCCACAGAAGTCCTCTGTACTTGCTACTGTATTTGTGGACCTCCCAATTTTTTTTCATTTTCTGTTCCTTTTCTTTATATCCTTTATTTTATGTTTTGGCAGTTTCAATTGATGTCTGATTTTTGTTTACTTCTGGTTTGATTTCTATTCCCACTGTGTTTCATAATGTTTCTTCTAAACTGAGCAAATATGTTATCTTAGACTACTTCTCTTCATGCTTTAGAACTGTCAGGATGTTGGGATCGAATGAGGTCAGCAAATACCTAAGTAGTCCCACAATTGTAACTCTATACATATAGTCAATTTCAAGGAAACTCACACCTCCTTAAGAGAGAGGGAGGGATATATAATCTTTGCATGCATTGTTTTTATATATCATTTAATAAGTACAAAGCATTTTTTTTTGTCCAGCTGATTTAGTACTTTTTGAAGCCAGTCAATCACACCAAAACTGTAAGTTAGAACAGCAAAGTGATTTATATCTTGGACTTTATTCCGATATGTCAGGGCTGTTTTCAATATTGCTTTAGTTTTCTGAAATATTCTTTACTAAGCTTTGTTCTCATTTGTTCATGTCTTATTGCCAGCCCTTCATCTATTCCCAAATATTTGTACACTCCATTGTGATCAAGTTCCTTTATACCACATTCATGTTGCATGCTGATGATTTCTTAGTGCTACACCTTTCCTTTTATAAATGTTGATTTTGCACATTTATCAATATCAAATGTCATTTTGTATCATCTGAGAAAGTTTTGACCATTTGTAGTTGTGCTTGCAGACCCTCATCTGACAAACTATACCATTTTAAATCATCCACAAAAAGTAGATGTGATGACTTTAAATAAGGTTGGCTTCTGGGAGTTAAACTGTAACCATAGTTGAATCTATTAAGTAAAAAAGGGCAATACAAAAACAGAAGCAGTGATAATAAATCACTCACAGATATCTCCCCTTTAAGTTGTGCTTAGCTACAAAGTGGCTTGCTACTGTTTCATAGTCAGCACAATGTAATTGATCAATGTACGGTATACTGTATACATCTATAAGCATTTCATTATTCATGAATGTGGGATGCTGTTGAGTGCATTTTTGTAATATATCCTTGCCATACTTGGATTCTTCTTTTCACACCTCTCTATTATGATTTTATTTAACAAGAGAAAATTCTTTGACTTTTTTGACTGCCTTTTCGTTGTATTGCCATGAATTATTTTTTTCTAGATGACTATAAACTGTGTCCACTACACTTCCAATATATAATTTAGATATTGTTGGAAGGCAGGTTATTGGTCTATAGTTCTTAGGATGGCTTGCATGTTCACTCTTAAGGAAGATTATCATTTTTCCTATAGTTAACCAGCTTGGTGTCTGCTCGTGATGTGCATATATGTAACTCTTACTCAGACATAAATCATTGTGTAAAGATTTTAATACATACCTTTAACCAGAAGTTAAGTACTTTATCTAGTGCTGGGGGGAGGGTCCAGTTAGGATCTTTTCTTAATGTTGTCTCATTTTCTCTGGCTGTTACTTTATCCTGTTCCATATCTTTTACATTAGACGTCCTTATGTTTTTTTCCCCTTCCTCTCCGTTCAGTACTTTGTTATATTCAATGGGGTCACCATAAATTATTTGTCAATATGTACATATTTCTCCTTTTTTTGGCAGCATTTCTATTCTATTTTGCTTTGTTTCCCAGTTCTCCATAAAACTTTTTGGATCACAAAAGTAATGCTTATTTTGCACTTTTCCTTTATATTTATCTACATATCTTGTAAGTTTTTCCTCCTTGTGTTGATATTTTTAGTTTATTGGTGCAAAGGTGTATGATAAATCCTAGTCTGTTTTTGACACCGTGTGTAACTTTTACCACATCTCTATGTCTCAAAATGTTTGACTATCTGTTCCCTTTGCTGTATTCTTTTAACATGCCGACAACTTATTTTTTTACCTAAGTGGTTCATTCTTTCACTTTGTAAGCCAGGTAATTGTGTATTTTTCCTGTAAAACAGTTGTTTCGATTTAGTTTAGACATTATATGATATGATATGATCTGTAGGAGTGCTGTTAAGAGTGTTTTGGAGGTGAAAAGAGTGTCAGATAGAATGATGTTTATGAAGCTGGAAATTGATGGTGTAATGATGAATGTTGTTAGTGCATATGCCCCACATGTTGGGTGTGCAATGGATGAGAAAGAAAAATTTTGGAGTGAATTGGATGAAGTGGTGATGACTGTACCCAAGGGTGAGAGAGTAGTGATTGGAGCAGATTTCAATGGGCATGTTGGTGAAGGGAACAGAGGGGATGAAGAAGTGATGGGTAGGTATGGTGTTAAACAAAGGAATGCAGAAGGTCAGATGGAAGTGGATTTTGCGAAAAGGATGGACATGGCTGTGGTAAATACATATTTTAACAAGAGGGAGGAGCATAGGGTGACATGCAAGAGTGGAGGAAGATGCACACAGGTGGATTATATCATATATAGGAGGGCCAGTTTGAAGGAGATTGGAGACTGTAAAGTTGTGACTGGAGAAAGTGTTGTTAGGCAGCAAAGGATGGTGGTTTGTAGGATGACGTTGGTGATCAAGAAGAGGAGGAGGAGGAGTGTGAGGGCAGCACCAAGGATCAAATGGTGGAAATTGAAAAAGGGTAATTGTGAGTTGGAGTTCAGGGATGAGTTAAGGCAGGCACTGGGTGGCAGTGAAGAGTTACCAAATAGCTGGATAACTACAGCACAGCTAGTAGGGGAGACGGCTAGAAAGGTGCTTGGTATCACATCTGGACAGAGGAAGGACGACAAGGAGACATGGTGGTGGAATGAGGAAGTACAGGAGAGTATACAGAGAAAGAGGTTGGCAAAGAAGAAGTGGGATTGTCAGAGAGATGAAGAAATTAGACAGGAGTATAAGGAGATGAGGTGCATGGCAAAGAGAGAGGTGGCGAAGGCTAAGGATAAGGCATATGAAGAGTTGTATGAAAGGTTGGACACTAAGGAGGGAGAAAAGGACGTGTACCAATTGGCTAGACAGAGGGACCGAGCTAGGAAAGGTGTGCAGCAGGTAAAAGTGATAAAGGATAATGAGGGAAACATACTCACAAGCGAGGAGAGTGTGTTGAGGAGATGGAAAGAGTACTTTGAGGGGTTGCTGAATGAAGAGAATGAGAGGGAGAGAAGGTTGGATGATGTAGGGATAGTAAATCATGAAGTACAATGGATTAGAAAGGAGGAAGTAAGGATAGCTATGAAGAGAATGAAGAATGGAAAGGCTGTTGGCCCAGATGACATACCTGTGGAAGCATGGAGGTGTTTAGGTGAAATGGCAGTGGAGTTTTTAACCAGATTGTTTAATGAAATCTTGGAAAGTGAGAGGATGCCTGAGGAATGGAGAAAAAGTATTTTGGTACCAATTTTTAAGAATAAGGGTGATGTGCAGGGCTGTAGTAACTACAGAGGGATTAAATTGATCAGTCACAGCATGAAGTTATGGGAAAGAGTAGTGGAAGCAAGGTTAAGAAGGGATGTCATGATTAGTGATCAGCAGTATGGTTTCATGCCAGGAAAGAGCACTACAGATGTGATCTTTGCTCTTAGAGTGTTGATGGAGAAGTACAGAGAATGTCAGAAGGAGATGCATTGTGTTTTTATAGACTTAGAGAAAGCATATGACAGGGTGCCTAGAGAGGAGTTGTGGTATTGTATGAGGAAGTCAGGAGTGTCAGAAAAGTATGTAAGAGTGGTACAGGATATGTACGAGGGTAGTGTGACAGCGGTGAGGTCTGCGGTGGAAGTGACGGATGCATTTAATGTGGAGGTGGGGGTTACATCAAGGATCAGCTCTGAGCCCTTTCTTATTTGCAATGGTGATGGACAGATTGACAGACGAGATCAGACAGGAGTCCCCGTGGACTATGATGTTTGCAGATGACATTGTGATCTGTAGTGAGAGTAGGGAACAGGTGGAGGAGACCCTGGAGAGATGGAGATATGCTCTAGAGAGAAGAGGAATGAAGGTCAGCAGGACTAAGACAGAATATATGTGTGTGAATGAGAGGGAGGATAGAGGAATGGTGAGGATGCAAGGAGTAGAGGTGGCAAAGGTGGATGAGTTTAAATACTTGGGTTCAATAGTTCAGAGTAACGGTGAGTGTGGAAGAGAGGTGAAGAAGAGAGTACAGGCAGGATGGAGTGGGTGGAGAAGAGTGTCAGGAGTGATTTGTGACAGATGAGTACCTGTAAGAGTGAAAGGGAAGGTCTACAAGAGGGTAGTGAGACCAGCTATGTTATATGGGTTGGAGACAGTGGCATTGACAAAAAGGCAGGAGTTTGAGCTGGATGTGGCAGAATTAAAGATGTTAAGATTTGCACTGGGAGTGACGAGGGTGGACAGGATTAGGAATAAGTATATTAGAGGGTCAGCCCAGGTTGGAAGGTTTGGAGACAAAGCCAGAGAGGCACTATTAAATTGGTTTGGACATGTGCTGAGTAGGGATGCTGAGTATATTGGGAAAAAGATGCTAAGGATGAAGCTACCAGGTAACAGGAAAAGAGGAAGGCCTAAGATAAGGTTTATGGATGTGGTGAGAGAGGACATGCAGGTGGTTGGTGTGACAGAGCAAGATGCAGAGGACAGGAAGAAATGGAAACAGGTGATCTGCTGTGGCGACCCCTAACAGGAACAGCCGAAAGAAGATGATGATGATCTGTAGGAGGGCTGTTAACTTCTGTAACTGCTTAAGTGCTTTTGACATCTCTACCCCATTTAGTCTGTGGTTTCTGTGGGAGGTTCTTCTGACAAATTTGTTTCATGAGAAAGGGGCAGAACAATGACAGATGTTCATACATGAGCAGTACAAGAAGCATTACTGTCAAAGGAGGAAGAATAATCAAAACATGTCAAAACTTTTATATTAAAATTAGGAAAGAGACCACAGCTGTGTCTCTTGTGAGTCACACAGGAATTAGAACAGGTCAATTAAGGAGTCACACAGGAGTTACAGCAGGTCACTTAAGGTTAATTATCCATGAAGTGAGGGCAGAGCAAGGAACTAAACCTTCTATTTAAGGGGTAAAATAAAGCATTTCAAAGATTTACTGGAAAAGCTCACCCAAGCTCTGCCACAACTTGCTGTGAGGGAAAGGTTAGTTTGCTGATACTTTCTTCTATTTTGTATTACTTTATTGCCTTCCTCTATTTTGTATATTTATTTACTTTTCACTGTGTTTTACTTGTATTCTGCTTTTAATTGCATATTAAAACTAGGAAAGAGACCATAGCTGTGTCTCTTATGAGTAACATAGAACTTTTCTACTATCTCCAATATCAGCTTGGTGGATATGGGCATCCTGAGACAATGTGGAAGTTGTTTGGTGTTTACTGACAACCAATTAATTCTCAAACAAACTGATATGGTATGGGAGAGATGTATTTACACAATATCACCGTAGGCAAGGCTTTCACATAAAAGCACTCCTAATGTTAATAAGGTTGTCAGTAGTACACTTGCACACAATACAAAGCAGACATATAGAACCACATATGCTGAGGCACTTAAATGTAACCTACCTAAACCACAAAGGCATCCTAGATGAAGTAAATATTACAAATACCCTCAGCAGCCCTGAATACACTCTTTCAAAACAACACATATAGCCACATATCATGGAACCTCTATTTCTAAGCCCATAAGGCAAGTCACCACACAATCCAACATTCTGGTCATTGAAGACTCCAGTGTGAGTCACACTGATGTCCCTCTCACCAGGCTGAGTAAGGAAAAAGTCATGGTCCGTTGTTTATCAGGGCTAGGATCCACCACATGATGCATGCACTCATGTCATTGGACCACAAGTAACAGTATTCCTCAGTCATGGTCCATATGTGTGTAGATGACCTGAGATGTACCTCCCTAGACTGTATGAAGAGAGACATCATGGAACTCTCAGAATATGTGTCCCAGGCTGGCATGAGCCTAGCACTGAGCAGCATTTTACCTTCTCCAAGGATGATGCCACAATATGAACAAAAGATGACTGACTTTAATAATTGGCTTAGTTTCCGGTATCATTCTACGTGGGTGCAATATTTGTCAGCATCGAAGGAGATGGTCAACAGACCACACTGCTTTGTCGGGGATGGTTTGCACCTCTCCCCTCTAGGCTTTTGAATATTAGCTAACACATTGTCTTCCCTTATACTGCCTTTTTTAGGCAATGCCAAAATGAAAGTTCTTCCAACATAGCAAATCAAAACCAATAAAATCTAAAGGTATTACTGCCCAATGCTAGAAGTCTGAATAAAAAAACTCCACTCCCTAGAAGCTCTCTCCACCCTAGGGAATGCTGACAACTGTGCAGTCACTTAGACTTGGGTCAAAGCTGCGGAGAGCACACCAACAGTGCAAGGTTATAATGCCCTCCACATATTTAGACCAGCTACCACACAGACAGGGACTAAATGTGGAGCTGTCTCAGTTTACATCAAAAATAAATATACCTCAAGGCTGGTCAAACAGGACAATGCACTTGAGCTACTCCATGTTCAAATCAGTACAGGTAAAATCCAATACCACTTTCTTGCAAGCTATAGGTCCCCCTCTATGACCCAGGAAAGCCATATCATGTATTTAAACTTATTGGAAACATTCATCATCCAACCCAATACCATATTTATTGGCAACATTAATTACCCCACTATTAACTGGGAATCCTATAAGACACCAAAAATACAGGTACAAAGATTCCTGGATTTTGTAAACACAAACTCCCTGGACCAGATTGTCAATATACCAACTAGTGATGCAACCATACTGGATCACTCACTAATATGGGAGACTGCTGCACATTCCCTAGTGTAATGTCTTCCTTGGTAAGGTCAGATCACAAAATGGTCTTCTTTGATGTAAAATTAATACCCGGACCCCCAGCTAACCCTGGAATATTAAGGAAATACTCTAAGACTAACTTCTTACAATTAAGTGATAACCTGGCAAAATTTCAAGCCCTCATAAACTCTGAGAACACTGCTGCCAATGCAGAACTGTTCACAGAAACCCCCCATACAAACATATTAATAGCTGCATAGAGGCAGCTGTACCCACCAGGAAAAAGTACATAACTAACTCAAAAAACAAGCCAGCCTGGTAGAATCACAAAATCAAGAGGCTGTATAACAGAAGGAAGGAACTCATGGTAAAAATCAGGAGGTGCAGCACCCAGCAGGATAAAAGCACTGTCATCAAACTAAAGAAACAACTCAGAGGACAAATTACCAAAGCCACATTTGAGATAAATTTGGCCTGCCAGGCTAAGGACAACTCCAAGGCATTCTTTAGCTATGGCCACAACCTCAAAGACAATACACAATTGTGTGCAGAGCTCATTGTAAATGGAGCCACCTTTACTGAACCAGAAGATATAGCAAACCTACTGTCCAACAAATTCAGCTCCAACTTTAACCCCTCTCTCCCCCACAATCTTCCCTCAGGAAATACCTTCAAATATAACTACCCCTGCTATCACTAGGGGACAGGTCCTTAATGCTCTCTCTAAAGCCAAGAACACTGCATCAATGGGACCAGACAATATCCCAGGATGCCTTCTAAATAGCATAAAACATGACCTATCAGGACCTCTGGAATTGCTATTCAGCTGTAGCCTCCAAACAGGCTTCATGCCTCAAGAATGGAGAACAGCAACGGTCATTCATATGCACAAAGGTGGGCCATCTACAGACCCTGGAAACTACAGACACATAAATCTCACTAGTCTTATATGCAGTCATGGAAAGAATTATCATGGAAATGATCAATACTTATATAGTAAACCTCTTGACACTGGACCCAACCCAGTTTGATTTCACCAAGGACAGGTCATGCCTACTCAATCTGGTGAACTTCTTTGAGAAGGTCACCAAAGCAACGGATGAGAGCAAAATGGTTCACACTGCCTGCCTTGACCTGGCCAAGGCATTTGACACAATATCCAACTCAGGCATTATTGACAAACTCAAGAGGTTAGATACAAACCCATATGTCACCTGGTGGACAGCCATCTGGTTCACAGACAGGACCCAGGAAATTTGAATTGGGGAGTCCATCTCTATGAAGAGGCCAGTCATAAGTGGAGTCCCTCAGGGATCAGTCCTTGGACCACTCCTTTCTGGCATTTACTTCTCTGAAGCCAAGGCAAATGTCAGTGGTCTCTGGCTGACTAAATTTGCAGATGATTGAATCCCACACTGATAAAATGTTCTCCAGGAAGGGGTGACACTGACAAACAACTGGTGTTAGAGCCATGGACTAAAACTAAATACCAAGAAATGCATAATAGTATCCTTCAGAAAGTCATCCTATCATATTGACAACACACTCCTTAGAGTTGACCCAGTAGTGAGGAATTTAGGGACACGCATAGACAGTAATCTAGCCTCTGACCATCACATGTCTAAAGTAGTGAGGAAATCATTCTGTGTTGCGCAACTTATAAGCAAAGGTATGACATCTAGGTGCAAGGAAGTCATTGTTCCACAGTATTCGCCATTCATCAGACCTATCATTAAGGACAATGCCCCCTTTGGTATTTAGCTAACCAGGCCCATCCTACAATTGTAACATCCACAGAGGTTCCTCACTAAAAGAATACAGAACATAAGAAAAATGTCCTATGCAGACTGCTCCAAGGTCCTATCCCTGTAATCTGTTTTCTACAAGCTGTTGAGGGGAGATCTATGCCTGGCATACAGGCATTGTCACACCCCACTCTGATGTACCCCCTGCATATCCACAAAACAAACAGTACCATAATTACCCATTCTAAAGACTTAAACTTTGCCTGTGATATAAATAAGACCTGCTGATGAGACAGGTATGTATCACAGAGACTACCTTGTCTCTGGAACAGGCTCCCCATCCATGTAAAGCAGAGTTCCTCAATAACCCAATTCACATGTAACTTGGACAATTGGATGGGGAGCAAGAAATTCACCCCTGGCTTGGCACCTATGTCTCTAATGGACACAGGCAACTTATAAATGGTTCATCTCACGGGATTCTGCTTGTAAATGTTTCATCTCATCAACAATCTGTTCTATGGTTGGGTGACCTATCTCCACACCTTCCTTTATCCATCTGTGTCCCCCAAGGATCTATCTTGAGCCCTCTCCTTTTCTCCCTCTTTACTAATAATCTACACACAGCTACTCCACATGGTTCTATAATATAGTTTGCAGATGATTCAACACTTATCTATGCTGCTACTTCTCTATCAGCTTTCATTCTTAAACACAGGAATCTTTCACTTCTGTTTAAACATGGTTAGGCAATGCCCATCTAATCCTGAACCCAAACAAAACTAAATTATTACTCTTACAACCTAACAAGACATCTATCTCATGCCAACCATTTAACATAGTAGCCAAAGACAATACTGTCATCTCCCCAACAACCCATACAAAACTTCTTGGAGTGGAAATAGACAATAACCTAAAATTTGACTTGCATGTCTCCCTAACTATAAAAAAAGCCGATAAGAAACTTGGAAGTCTATATAGACACAAAAGGTTCCTGACCACAATTGCCAAAATTACATTAACACAAACCCATCTGCTCTCCACTCATCTATACGCCTCTCCAATTTTAACTAATCTAAGGAAAACTGACTTATCTAAGCTAGAAGCACATTATAATAAAATTGCTACGTTTGTATCTGATTGCCTGTATAGAACACATCATTGTACAGCTTTACGGATACTAGACTAGCTTGAGCTTCCCAACATTATTCTTTACAACCAACTCTCTCTAACTCACAAAATTGTAACATAACTAACCAGAATCCCTGCACTACAAAATCTCATCCTTCCTTACAGTTCCAGCAGACCACTTTGCTCTAACAGTAAAAACTTATTCACTGTCTCCAAGGCCAACAACACTGCAGGAGAATCTTTATTTTCCAACTATATATCTTGTATATGGAATTCCCTACCTAAATCCAGTCTCTCAATCTCATCCACTAACCACTTTAAGCCATCACTTAAAGCTTTTCTAAAAAATAAGTGTTTTTGTTCCTGTACTAATCCCTCATGAATGCTCTGATACATCACAGTATACTCCAACCATATCCAACTTCCTCCCCGGTGTTTAATCCTTTATTCCTACCGACATGTCTTAAGCTTATATCTTGACATAAGTCATACTTTACAAATAGTACTATGTTCAAAGCCTAGGTTTTATTGTCAAGATGTAACAAATTTGTATTTGCTTATGTATACTACATTTTATTTACTTTATACTTTATTGATTATTGTAATGTGTGCATTAAAATTTACTGTTACTCATGGAGCTTTTCTCCCCGGGGCTCCGCTGAAAAAGGACCTGTGTCCAATCGGACTTTCCCAGTAAACAAATGTTAAATAAATAAATAAATAAACAGATTTCCTAAGCCCCTGCTTACATTTATCAAGGGTACCAAAACTTGTCAGAGATTTGGCTTGCATGGGTAGGCTTAAAAAGGCCCTTGTGGTCATTAGCCTTGTAAACACCTATGAATATATCCTAGACCTAGTCATTACCAACTCCTCGTTGGTCAGATCCAACAGTAAGCTAATCACCCTAGATATCCACATCCCGCCCCACCCACCATTAAGGAAAGCACGGTAAAACATTTCTCCAAAGCCAACTTCATGCTTCTTAAGACAGAAGTGGCGAACTTCATGACACCCATGCAGATGGACAATACAGTTACGACTGCTGAATCCTACACAAATGCACTCTATAAGCACTTACACGACTGCATGGATCGTGCTATCCCAAACAGAACCAAGAAGCTATCCTTCAAAAAAAGGAAGCCAATCTGGTGGTCCCCTGCCATAAACAAACTCTACAACAGAAGGAAGAAACTGTTGTAAAAGAGAGTAAAATCCCATGAGTGGAGGAGCTGCCTGGTCAGCCTCAGTAAGAAGATGAGATCCCTTATAAGATCCTCCAAAGCTAGCTACGAAAAAAAAAATTGCCACTGATTTTAAGGGCAACCACAAAGCATTCTATAGCTATGTCAAGAATCTCAATGGCAACACCCAGATTTGCTCTGAGTTACAACATAATGGCATGAAAATTACAGAACCAACTGATACTGCCAACATACTGGCAGATAGGTTCAGTGCTAACTTTATCCCCTCTCACCCCCTAAAGGGCCCATATCTATACAGGAAGGATGCAGAGTACCTGTAATCACATCTATGCAGGTAAAAGCTGCACTCTCTAAAACCAAAAACACAGCATCCATGGGACTGGACAGCATCCCAGGCTGCATTTTATATGGACTTCAGAATGAACTGGCTCCCCACCTAAGCACCATGTTCAATCATAGTCTCACATCAGGCTTTGTGCCCACTAAATGGCATACAGCAACAGTTATCCCACTTCACAAAGAGGGAGCCACCACTGATCCTGGGAACTATCGCCCTATTAGACGAGCCTGGTATGCAAGGCCATGGAATGTATCATCATGAAACTCATAAACAAAGACATTAGTAAACTCCAAACTCTGGACCCCACCCATTTTGTGTTTGTAAAAGGCAGCTCATGCCTACTGAACCTGATCGACCTCTTTGAGGCAGTCAGCAAAGCCGTAGACGAGGGTAAGGTGGTTCACACAGCCTATCTTGACCTTGCCAAGGCTTTTAACATCATCCCCCATTCTGGAATTATAGCTAAACTCATGAAACTATGCATAGATCCCTACATCACAAGATGGGGTGCCAACTGGCTCACTGACAGAACCCACACTGTAAAAGTTGCAGACTCCAAATCTGACTTCAAACCAGTGACAAGTGGAGTACCACAGGGTTCAGTCCTGGGAACTCTCCTGTTTGGTATCTACTTCTCTGAAGTACAGGCTAACACAGAAGGTCTCTGGCTAATGAAGTTTGCAGATGACTGCAAACTAGGAGCCATACTCGAGTCCCCAAATAATGTGGACATCCTACAGAAGGGCCTCACTGAGACAGATGCCTGGTGTCAGAGGCATGGGCTCAAGCTCAATGCCAAAAGGTGCATTGTCATCCCCTTTGGTAAAAACTCTGTACCTAGGAACTACCACATAAACAGCAGTCTACTTAATACTGAATGTGTGATAAGAGATCTTGGGATGCAGGTGGACAGTAGTCTCTTCTCTGATAATCACATTGCCACAGTAGTCAGGAAATCCTTCTATGTGGCACACCTCATCACAAAAGGGTTCTCATCCAGGAAAAAAGAGGTCATTGTTCCCCTCTACTCAGCACTCATTAGACCCATTATAGAGTACAATGCCTCTTTTGGAATGTACCTCACAAGACACCTGCAAAAGCTGAGAAGGCCATAGAAATACCTCACAAAGAGGATTACTGGCCTCAAACAGATGCCCTACACTGACTGTCTCAAAAATCTCCAGCTTTATTCTGCAGCATATCACCTACTCCGAGGAGATCTCTGCCTAACATATAAAGCTATGTTAAACCCAGAGCTGTTGGACATGCTACACCTTAAGAAATCCCAATCCCTCTGAGCTACACACTCTAGGGACCTAAACCTTGTCACCACAATAAACAGGAGATGCTGGAGGGATAGATTCCTGTCCCAGAGACTTCCTATACTCTGGAATAAGTGACCCATTTGTCAAGCAATGTTCCTCATTAGAACTCTTTAAGAAAAATCTTGATGAGTGGATGAGAAATAGGAAATACACCCCAGGGATCACTTTTGTGGCTCTGCTCGACAGTGGCACAGGAAATTTACTTTCTTGGGTGGCATAAGCCAGGGAACCTTGTTGGCTAGACTTACTTAGGCCCTTGGGCCAATAGCCTAGTACCTACCTATGAACCTATGAAAAATATAACACTGTTACACTATAGGCACTGAAGAACCAAGTCACTGTCAGTTCTCAATATTTGGCATGCTGGAAAGGAACACTGTTGCTCTACATTAATAAGGAATCAACTCTGAACTTAATAGCCACAAATAAAGCTTCATAGAGAATAGTTATGCCTAGTTTATAGGACTTATGACTTATGACTTTTCTTTTTGATAATGTGGATGTGTTGCACAATTCGCTGATGGACTCAACACTATGCATAATAATACTAACAGCCACATGATTCATACACAGCTGTGTTGTTACCAGCACCCACTTAGTGTACCAATGATGGGCATGTATGGCTTACTAACCTTTAGTCCAGTATGTTGCTCATATAACCAGCATGCAGATGGTCACAGCCAGGGCTCACTGGTGTGTGTGGGGTAGCAGTAAAGAAGGTCACCCAAAGTGTCATTGTGCATACCATGCGTATCAACAAGATACCATTTTTGAAATAAACAGAAGTAAAGGAGCACATCTTGGCAGACAATGTACCCTCCTGATGGACAACACCCAGTGTGCATGGGAATGGCATACAGAACTGGGGATATCAAAGGAGCTTTTGCACCTTGAGATCAGTATCACCATGAGCACCAGGTAACAGTAAGGCTTAATTAAGGAAGGCTGCATAACTCAAATGCCTTTGTGGTCTCTAAATAAGCATAATGAGGGTGTGGACCCACATCTTACAGGAAATAACTTTGGTACCCCAGTATACCTCAGATACTGGTTCCAGGGGGTGCTTCAGAAGACACATACTTGCATGCACATGAAACAGCACTAACAAAGTACCAGACAATCAAACATGAAAGAAGCCCTGGTACAGCAAAAAGTACTGTTGGAAGGGACAAAATATTTCTTATTCTAAATAATTAGTAGATTGCTTGATCACAGAGATGTATGCTGTGGAGAATGCAATATCATGGTATGGTGTATATATACATAATTTTGGCAGGGACAGTGAGGCAGGGTGCACAGCATTGCAGCCTGTCCCTCCTGCACTACTTTCATTAACCATTGAGCTTGTCTCCTCTGATGGCCACCAGCCAAGCTTAGGTTTACTGTTATGACAAACACTAACTACTTTAGGCCACAACTGCTTACCACCACCCAGTACCATAGCTAGGGTGGGATAAGAGGGGCAACTGCCCTGGGTCCAAAGTGCTGGGGGTGCAATTAGCCAATCCTGATCTCTCTTTTAAAAGCCAGTATTGCCTTTGCAGTCAAACCTGAGTGCTGTAGCAGTTTGCGTGTGGTCTAAGCTGTGGCAACTCTTTGCAGGCAGGGTATAAATTGTAGCAACTGTTTGTTACATTTGCAGCATGCAGTTTCTACAGTTTAAAAAGATTTTTTTTTTAAGTAAAACATGAGCACTCTTTGTAGGCAGGGTATAAACTGTAGTAACTGATACAGTTTAAAAGAAGACATTTTTTTAAATAAAATAAGTTGAAGAGTTGGGGACAGGCCACAGAAACAGGACCTGAATGACTGGGGCAGGGGAGTGGTGTCATGCATCTCACCATTTGGTTGGTGTGCCAGTAGAAGGAACATCTGTTTTTTTTTTTCTTTGTCTTTTTTGCACTTTAATGTGAGAGCTGGAGGTATGTAGACCTAACTGTCATAATCACAACAATCAGTTTATTGCAGTAAAGTGCTTTTTTTTTTGGTGGGGGCATTGGTCACTGCACAGGCCCAGAGTTCTGCTTGAACCAACTACAGTCCTGCCACCACCATAGCTAATGAAGTCCTAAACAGGAACCATTGAGACCCCACATTTCCAAGCTCCCCAGGTATATTGAAAATGTTTTTTTGAAGCTGGGAGTTTATTTTTATTTATTTATTTTATTTTATTTTATTTGTTTATGGGGAAAGTCCAACTGGGTAATACCCATTTTCGGCGGAGGCTCAAGAAGAAAAGCTCCATTTGCTTAAATTGCATTATACTAAGTTCCAATCAAACACAGAGTAGTTACATTTCTATTTACATTTAAATGCAAACAGTAGTTACTTTTCTATTTACATTTACACCCAAACAGTACTTGCATTTCTGTTTACATTTATACACAAACAGTAGTTACATTTATACATATACATTCTAAGATTTTACAGAGGTGGAAGTTACTAAAGAGAAAGCACACATGCAACTTAGTGGATTGTACAGGCAGCAGTTATGTATAAAAATTGCTTATCATTTTAGTAAGAGGTTGAGAATATTATAGTTAAGGAGAATATTTGGAGAGTATTGCACAGTGAAAAAGCTTTAAAAAGCTTTAACCCTGTGACGAGCATGTACAGGACCAGGATTGGTTAAGATGTTGTTTACGCAGTAGTTTAAAACTACTGAATTTGTTGGAGAGTTTTATTTGCATGGGGATACTATTCCAGAGTTTAGCAATGTATTGGGAGTAGAGTGAGTCTCTTGCAACATTATTTGACTTATTTGTAAGTAATTTGAATTTGGTACTAGAATGGAGGTCCCTTGCTGGAGAGTAGGGCAGTAATAAGTTTTGAAGTGCAGGGCATTTTTATGGATGATAAATGGGTTTGTGTGCTGTAGTTAGCTGTGAATATGTTAGACAGTTGTGCAGTTCAAGCCAGTTTCATTGATGTAAGCTAAGACAATGGTGGGTCCTATGAGGGATATAGGTGGCAAATTTAGTTATTTTATTGTAGCAGGAGGCAAGTTTCTTTCTTTGAGTATTGTTTAAGTTTGTTAGGATAGGAGTGGTTTATAAATGTATCGATAATAAGAAGGTGGTGACTAGAGTTTTCCTTGCAGCATCTGTAAACTCAGCTCACACAGATGCATTAGATAATCATTGCCAGTATTGCTTGTCTGCATCTTGTGGTTTCCTAGATCTGTTCACACTCACCCTAGTCAAGAGAACTAGTATATTTATTTACCCTTTGTTGGCAGAGTTAATCCAACTAGGCCAGTGGACTCTTTTCAGGGAGACGCAAGGTGGTATTCATACTGACTAGGGGAAATTTGGTGAGGACACCAGAGAACTCCCTTACTGTATTTTTTTGATAAGTGCTATAGGATTTTTTACATCCACCTGAGCATAGCCAATATTAGGTACCCGCAGAACCCGCACCTGTGGGGAGCCCAAGATTATCTCCCCATGAACGAGGGCCCCATGCAGCAGAAGCTGTGGGTTTCTCCATCTCCTCCGTTTGTTCTTCGGCACCTCATGGATGTCTGAGTGGCCGAGTAATCTCACCACACAATCGCAAACTTTTTTCAGTTTTTTTTTTTTTGTCTGTAAGCTACACTCAGTCGGGTCTGCTTCAGTGAAGCAAGGGACCTGATTTGCTGCAGCAGCCAGGGAAGAAAGTGTTTTTTCTTTCCACGTGGAAATGATGATGTTCAAGGACCTGATTGGTCCTTGCAAAGCACTTCCTGTGTCAACTGCCTTTAAAAATGTAAGTGTGTAGCAAACATTACTTCTCTTCTTGTTTTTAAAGAGTGGAGTTTGCTTTGCAGTGTATTAGTGGCAGATCGATCAGGGCCATGAGGATGGAGAATGGAGGATAGACAGTGCATTCAAGCTTTTCAGGCGTGATCGTGGTTGCTGGACAAGCCAAGGTATTTTCAACTGCCCTTGTAAAGGCAATTTCTAAAAGATGTTAAAAGTGTCCTTTTAAAGGCAATTTAAAAGGACTGAACTGGTCTGGTCTGTGTGGAGGGGAAGCAAGCAGCAGATTAATCTACAGTTGTGAAGAGGAAGCATAAAAGGTAAGTTTTTGGGTTTATTTTTAACTTCATTTTTTTGTGGAGGGGGTGAGGTAACTAGAGAGATGATTGCATTACTTTTTTGTGCAGAGTTCTTATGCTAGGAGAATTGGAGGGTGAGGGGCTGTAGTTGTAATAGTTTTTATTTTACTTTTGCCCAGAATTCTTCTACTAAGAGATTGAGAAAGGGAGACTTCTCTGTAATAATTAATGTCCGGATATGATGTAGTCTTTTTAGTCAGTCATGCACAAGAATGTTCATTAATTTATTTTTGTTTTGTCTATAATTGTGCTGAAAGATTGGTAGCTGGAAGTTAGTGGTTGTGAGAATGCTACAGAATGTACAGATTTTGTTTTAATGTATACCAATACAAACCCTGTTATGCTAATATTTTATTTTGTATATCGGCAATGTTTATAGCTATCACTGATGCTACACTGAGAGACACCTTTGGAACAGACTTCTATTTCATGTCAAACAGGTCACCTCATTGGCCCTCTTCAAATGCAATCTGGACGATTTGATGGGTGACTGTAAATTCACCCTGGGGGTTCCACCTGTGTCCCTCTTGGACAGGGGCAATAGGTGCGGATCGTGGAAATAAGGGTAAGAACTTGGCTAGGCTTGTTAGGGCCCTATGGCCATTAGCCTAGTAACTTCCTATGATCCTGTAACAGTGTGAAACTTTCCATCGGTGTTAGCTTTAATATTCCCTTGACTAAAACTCTGGTGTACTTTAAATAGATATTTAGTATTTTCATGTCTTTTTATTATTTATTATTAAATATGAACAACTAAAAACAGCTCATTGTGGCTGGTCCCTTTAGAAAAATATTTAAGTTTTGAGAGTATTTGCATATATTTATTGATGATAACTCTGGCCACTCCTGAAAGCCTGGCTGTTTGGTCAACATTATCATTTGTATTAATATCCATTTCACTCAGTATAATTGGGTACCCTTGCAAGAGCCTTAAAGTAGCTGGCAGGGGTTCTGGTGCAGTGATAACTACCTTATAGTCTGGACAGATGGGGGCACAGCAGGTGAATTTGTGCCAGCATTTTCCAGGTGTGTGTGTGTGTGTGTGTGTGTGTGTGTGTGTGTGTGTGTGTGTGTGTGTGTATATGTGTGTGCAAATCAAATCTCAAAGAATGTGTGTGTCAGCTGCTTGGAGCAGTGACACAAAACACTGGTTTCACAGAGAGGGTGGAGAGTGTGTAGGAGGACTTTGCTTGGAACCCCAGCTAAGGACTCAACTCTAAGCTGTGCCAGTGGGGAATCTTACTGGGGGTCGGAACAGATAGAGAGGAACCAGTCCCCGGACTGAGTGTGTTCCCTAGGTGCTCTTAAGGGAAACTGTGCTTGATTCAGAGAGGTCTGCTTCTGGAAATAGTGAGTGTATCCATTTGTATTCCAAGTGAACGCCCCTCTCCAGTGTCAGTGATGAGAATTCAGGCTCCTTGATTACTGGCCCAGAGTGGGGACGTCACTTAGCCAATAGGCACAACTGAAGTGCATTACAAAATACATATTGCATAATGACTTCCATTGACATCAGTTATTATTATACTGCAGGCAAAAAACTTAGAGAGATTGACCAGTAGGCAAAAAACTTGGAGAAAGGCCCAAATTACAGTTTTAAGTTAAATACACCAAACACTGGAGGTGAACCTCAGCTTTTTCTACAAAATGTATTCCCTTTCTTACCCCCTAAACATGTAAAAAGGCCCAAAAAGACTTAAAATATTGCTATTACAAGCTCTCGAACAGGCGGCTAAAGTCTGCAAGAACAAATGGTTAGGTATAAGAAAGTCAGAAGTTTTAAGGGGAGCACACAAAACTATGAGGCAAGAAAAAATTAATGGAGCAAAAAAACAAGACTTTCCAAAATCTATTCCCACTTTAATCACAAACCAGCCAAAATTCAGGAATTCAATCACAATGACAGGCACTGCATAACAGGTACAACATTTTCGTACACCTACTCACTACCTCTCAATCTCTTGGCACACAATTTTGAACAAACTAAAATCATTGGTAGAGCAACGGAGTAAAATCATGGAATTGTTAGAAAAGCTCATTTATGACCGACATAAAGAAGTGCCAAGCAAGCAAGCATTGGCAGACACTCATCCCCCCCCCCCTTACAACAAGAACTCTGGACAAGCATAAAGCCTGGAAATGTACCATGCATTACATGGAGGATATGAAACATAAAGTCCATTTTGCTAGTGGATTTAGCCCTCAACATTGTGTTATGTAATTATTTTGTGAGTGAGGAACAGACCAAATATATCCGGCAGGGCCGGTGTTAGCATTTTGGGGGCCCCCAAGCAAATATCAAGTTGGGAGCCCCTTGGACACTTCCAGTCTAAATATCACCCTGTTACTACCACCCCTCCTAAGCAACCTTTTAGTTCATGCTGTAGTGTTTTACAGGTAATATACACAAACTGAACTCTAGTTAAAGTGCTCTTACATTATGACAGGGCTAGGTACCACACTATATTGGCCCATCTCACAGAAGAACATTCACAGTTACTGGCATTTATTTGTAGAAATGATACATTACAACAACTCTGTATATGGGGCTGGACTTAGGTGAAATGGTGCCCTAAGCACTGCCTACTGCCCCCCCCCCCCCCAAACACACATGTCTCTTGGGCTCCAGTACTCCCATCTGCTGCCCCCCAGCTTTCTACATTATACACATTACTTTTATCTTCCTTTTCTCACATTTTGCCTTACTCTCCAGCTTTTTCAAGAATCCACAATTTTCTATTTGGTCTGAAATGCATTTTATTTTTTTCTTTTCATACAACCTTTTCCTCTAAAAACAACTTGAACCGAAAATATGATTAAGGAAAGAAGTTCAGTGTTGCTGTTCACCTTTAGTTTTCCTAGCATTTTAGAACATTTTCCCAACTTTTAATCCAATGGTGGCCTGAAACAAAAATCACGTGTCAGAAAAGAATTTCAGTCTTACATTTTTTTTCTTTCAAGAAAGACATATGTTGTGTCAAGAAAGACATAAATTGTGCCCAAGGGTTAATGTTCAAAGCTGACAAAATAGTAGCTCACAATACATTAATAATACAATTGTTGTAAGGACACACAAATCCTTTCTGGGAATACTGCCTGCCTCCCTACCCCCCCAAAAGAAAAAGAGAGTCACTACCTGTGCATCCCTCTGAAGTTAGATTGAGATGAAAGCAGAAGTTCAGATGGCCATGGTTATGCATTTCAAGTGACTGCTTTTATATATATATATATATATATATATATATATATATATATATATATATATATATTACCAAAAAACGAGAAACTAGTAAAATGACACAAGAGCAGGCTCCAAGGACGCTGAAAATACACTGTTTATTATAAATACTTGTGAGCGCTTTTGTTAGATAAAATAATCTAACTTCTTCATACTAAGATCCAAACAACACAACCTAACTTTATATGGTCCCAAATAGTCCAATAAATCAATTAGGGATCATAATTAATTAATCATTGTGCTAATTTTTTAGCTTCGAATATACTCAATATCATTGTGATAGATATTAAATGCCTATTGCAAGTGAAAGAATAAATAATAAATAAACGTGTCTAAACATTAAATTCCAATTACATGTATAAAATGCACATAAATTATTATATTTAAAATTATGAATAAAAACTCAACGATTGCCAAATACATACGAGGCAGTCAATTACCATCTATTGAATTTCAGCATAACACATTAAAAAACCAGCATAGGCATCATTACCCAAAGTGCAACCGTAAACTAAAAGGAAGCAAAAAAAAAGGCTTATACTAAAAATACGAACTGTAAGCCCATTTAAATTAATGCAGTCCTTATTATTGTCAGAAGGGTTATCCTGCTGTTGAATGTGATTTTGCTGTTGGTTATTTGTAATCCGCTCATTACTTAAAACAACAAGTAAAGTAAAAATCAGGGACAAAACATATTTTATAGAAGGAAAGTTTAATTATGGCACCCAAGGAGCGGTTTATGGAGCTTTATGCGAGGGTTACGAAGCTTACTACATATGAAAAACCGAGAGGAAGATCAAGCAAAGGATTTATGAGCGCTATTATAGTATTAATAAAAATATCACCACTAATGCCCTAGCGAGACACATTTTGGAGTACCCCACACAGAAGTTTGGTTTTGTAGTGTTACAACAAATTGAACACAACATGAGAGGAGAGCCATAGGATCTCAAACTTGAGGAGTGTGAGTTGATGTGGCAAGTCCATACATCAGCACACATTTTACCAGGGCTTAATGAATCTTTATCGATTAACTGCTTGCTTAAACTTAAAGCACTTGCTAGATAGTAGCTCAAGATCAATGTAATGCTTGCCCATGTAGCGGTCTTAGAATTAACCAAGGACTACATTAATATATATATATATATATATATATATATATATATATGTGCCTGGTATGTGATTGTGACAAAAGTGGGAAAAAAAATAATGACTACAGTAACCAGTCCACTTTGCTGCTAATATACAGTACACTGCCTCTGCACATGGTATAGTAACTTTTTTTGTACACCTCTGAGGTCTGTGAGAAAAGTAAAAGAAACAATGACCCCGTCTCCAACAGAAGCTATAATGACCTCTTCTGCATACCTCTAAGGTTTGATTGTGATGAGAATTAAAGAGGTAATGAACACACAATCACCAGTCTCCCACACAACGTCACTCCCCTGTCACCGCTACTCATACTTCATGACATCCCTACCTCATGTCCCCTATCTAGTATCTCTAAAGAGCAGGTCGTAAATGCCCTCTCTAAGGCCAAAAACACAGCATCTATGGGACCTGACATCCCAGACTACATCCTACATGCCCTGCAACAAGAATTAGTAACATCATTTGGTACTCTCTTCTATCATAGTCTAAGCACTGGCTTTGTCTCAGTCGAATGGAAAATGGCCACCGTTATTCCCTTGCACAAAGGTGGTGCTTCCACTTACCCTGGGAATTATAGACCTATTAGCCTGACTAGCCTTATCTACAAGGCCATGGTTCATAGGTTTATAGGTGTATACTAGCCTAGCGGCCCTGGAGCCTATATAAGCCTAGCCCAAGAAGATTCCCTGGCATCATGCTGCCTGAAGTTAGTTCCCAGTGCCCCTGTCAGGCAAGGCCACTGAAGTGATCCCTGGGGTAAACGTCTTATTGCCCATCCACTCATCAGGATTTCTCTTAAAGAGGGCCAGTAAGGTGCTCTGCTTGACGTGAATGGGAAGTTTGTTCCAGAGTATGGGAAGTCTCTGGGTTAGGAACATGTCCCTCCAGCATGTTCTGTTTATTGTGGTAATGAGGTTTAGGTCCCTGGAGGATGTGGCATGTTGGGATTGGGATTTCTTCAGGTGTAGCATATCTAACAGCTCTGGGTCAGACATGGCCTTGTAGGTCAAGCAGGGATCCCCTCTAAGTAGGTGATATGAGACAGTGTATAGCTGGAGTTTTTTGAGTATGTCCATATAGTTCATGTGTCTAAGACATAAGAGCCTCTTAGTGAAGTATTTTTGTGGCCTTTCCAGTTGTTGTAGGTGTTTAGTGAGGTACATACCAAATGGGGCATTGTAGTCTATAACAGGTCTAATGAGGGATGAGTAGAGAGGGATTATGACCTCTTTCTTCCTGGATGAGAAACCTTTTATAATGAGATGTGCTACATAGAAGGACTTTCTGACTACAGTGGCAATGTGGTTATCAAAGGAGAGGTTGATGTCAACCTGTGTCCCCAGGTCTCTTATCACACCTTCAGTGTTTAGTGGACTACCGCCTATGTGGTAGTTCATGGGCACTGAACTTTTTCCCAAAGGGAATGACAATGCATTTTTTGGCATTGAGCTTAAGGCCATGGTTCTGCCACCAGTCATTGGTCTCAGTGAGGCCTTTTTGTAGAATGACTACATCAGTTGGAGAATCAATAATGGCTTCCAGTTTGCAATCATCTATGAATTTGGTCAGCCAGAGTCCCTTTGTGTCGGCTTGAACTTCAGAGAAGTATATGCCAAACAGGAGGGGACCTAGGACCGATCCCTGTGGGACACCACTTGTAACTAGTCGGTACTCAGATTTGGCGGCCGCTACTTTCACAGAGTGTGTTGTATCAGTGAGCCAGTTGGCAACCCATCTTATGACATACGGGTTTATGCCTAGTTTAGTGAGTCTATCTATGATTCCTGAGTAAGGAATGGTGTTGAAGGCCTTGGCAAGATCTAGGTAGGCTGTGTGAACTACCTTACCCTCATCCACAGCTCTGGGGACAAACTCAAAGAAGTCTATCAGGTTGAGCAGGCATGATCTACCTTTCACAAACCCAAATTATGTAGGGTCCAGAGTTTGGAGATTCCCTATGTCCCTATTTATAAGGTCCATGATTATGTGTTCTATAGCCTTACATGCCAGACTCAGGCTAAAAGGGAAGTAGTTCCCAGGGTCTGTATTCATTTCCCCTTTGCGGAGTGGGATGATTGTAGCAGTGTGCCATTCGGTAGGAACAAAGCCTGAAATGAGGCTGTGATTAAACAGGGTACTCAGGTGTGGTGCCAGTTTACTTTGTAACTCATGTAAAACACATCCAGGGATGTTATCAGGTCCCATGGAAGATGTATTCTTGGCTTTGGACAGTGCAGTTTTTAACTGTGTAGCCATGATAATAGGGACTTGGCATTCCTCAGGTTTTGTGTAGGCCTTTTTGGGGGTGAAAGGGGGGGGGGGTAAAGTGCGCACTAAACCTGTTGGCCAATATGTTGGCAATATCAGTTGGTTCTGTATTTGTATTGCCATTGTGCTGTAACTCAGAGCAGATCTGAGTATTGCCATGTAGATTCTTGACGACATAACTATAGAATGCCTTGTGGTTGTCTTTAGAATCTGCAGCAATTTTGTTTTCGTAGTTAGCTTTAGAGGATTTGATGAGGGATCTCAGTTTTTTGCTGAGGCTAACAAGGGAGTTTTTTCAGTGTTGGGACTTCACCCTTTTCTGCAACCATTTTTCCTTCTGTTGTAGAGTTTGTTTATGGTAGGGGACCACCAGATTGGCTTCCTTTTTTTGGAGGAGAGCATCTTGGTTCTGTTTGGTATGACCCATTCCATACACTTGTGTATGTGCTCATACAGAACATTGGTATATAATTCAGCAGCCATGCACCTATTTTCCATTTGCATGGGCATTGTGAAGTTTGCCACTTCTGTTTTTAGAAGCCCAAAATTGGCTTTAGAGAATTTTTTTATGGTGGTTTCCTTTAGGGTGGGTGAGGGTGGGATGTGGATATTCAAGGTGATTAGCTTATTGTCAGATCTGACCAGGGAGGAGTTTATTATTGGTGTAGAGCAATGGTCACCCATGTTAGTAATGACCAGGTCAAGGATGTTTTTACCCCTGGTGGGGGTCAGAATGAGTTGGTCTAGGGCATTGGAATTAATGAATTCCAGAAATCGTTGAGCAAGTGTGTTGGTACAAGAGTAATTTTCCCAGTTAATGGAGGGGTAGTTAAAGTCTCCCAGTATAAGGGTATTGGGTTGTACCCTAATATTTTCCAGTGTGTTTAGAAATGTGGAGCGGGAGTCTTGGGACATGGTGGGGGATCTATAGCAGACTATAATCTGGATTGCAGTTTTACTCAGTGTTAGTTGTACCTGAAGTATCTCTGATGCATTATGTCAGGCTACTAGTCTGGAGGTGTGCATATCCTTTATGAATATGGAGACACCACCACCTTTAGTGCTTCGGTCCAGGTTTAGGGGCCAAAAGGTATGGTATGAATTATAGCCTGGTAGTGTTGGGGTGCTCTCCGATGCCTTGAACCAGGTCTCAGTCATTGCACAGATACTGATGTGCTCCATTTTAAGGAGTGCTTTGAGTGAGTGCATTTTGAGATTTAGTCTTCTAGCGTTGAGTAGCATAACCCTCAGATTTCATTTGTTTGTAGCTGTTACAGTGGTAATTTTGTCTTCTGGACATTGCCTAAAAAGGCACTATAGGTGTGGCAAGAGTCTTTGCCAGTATCCAGAATCCCAGGGGTTACAGGTGCAGGCCATCTCTGGTGAAGCATCGAGGTCTGTTGATCATGTCATCCCAGGTAGACAGATACTGGATCTCCTTAGAATGATACCAGAAACTTAGCCAATTGTTGAAGTCAATCATTTTCTGTTTGTACTGTGGTATCATTCTGGGTGACAGTAAGATGCTACTCAGAGCTAGGGTCATATCTGCCTGGGCTACAAGATCAGAGAGTTCCTCTATGTCTCTTTTTCATTTGGTCCAGGGAGGTATGTCTCAGATCATTCACACCAACATGGACAATGACACAGACAGTCATATTTGTACCTGTTGTGGACTGACCTAAGTGCATGCCTCATGTGGTGGATCCTGGCACCTGACAGGCAGCTGATCATAACCTTCTCCTTATTCAACCTAGTGAATGGGACATCAGTGTGCCTTACCATTGAGTCAGCTATGACTATCGTATTGAGTAGGTTTTTTTGCCTTAGGTGCTTTGGTTGAGTGGCACATTGTTTATGTGAGCTATGTGTCTCATGGTTTGTGCTGGGATGCGGTGGTTGTTTGCATTTTTTCCTTGGAGGTCTCTGTTGTTTGGGCAGATTTTTATTGAGATCCTCTGTGAAAGTAGGTATGTGTTTTGTGTTACTATGTGAGGGTTGTGGTGGTGTATGTTCTGGAGGACTATGTGTTGAATGTGGTGTGGTGCAGGGGTTAACCTTCTCCTCTTGATTGGTTAATCCAGTCTTGGCTGGAGAGTGCTTGACTTCCAATTTGGCTATATATGTGCTTCTCTCAAAAGTCATAGTGTTAGGAGGTAAGAGGAGAGGGTTGTCTGTGTACATGAGGCAGTTGCTACATTGCCTCAGGATACCCAAGTTCACCAGGTTGACAGGAGAAAGTACAGGGAACTGACCTTTAGACATTCCTGGATAGGTGCTCAATATATTAAGTACTGAAGCTGTTTTCTTATTTTCTTTTATGGAGAGTTTAGTGCTGGTAGTAGTATATATGCTACAGGAAATGCTACAAAAGGTTCTGAGCAAGTGCTGGACTTAAATAGTCTAGTGTGAGTGCCAAAAGATGAAAACTAGCAGGATCTAAGGGAAACGTTGAAGAGTAGACTTAAACAAAATAATATACCACGGTCATTAATTAGTGATTGGATATGCTATTTATATGCTGTTTTGTGAAGTATTTTTTATTCTGATGAAGTCTTTCGACGAAAGCGGACAATAAACTGGTGTACGCTATTGCCTTTGATTTTTCCTACTGCCTCTTTGACCGTAGTATATTATTTTGTTTGAGTTTAGTTTCCTTTTTATTTGTGAAGAGTAGACTTCCTGACACTGGTAATAGTTTGCCCTAGCTTAGTGGTGCTGTGCGTTGCACAAACCCATGCAAACAGGGGATTTTAAGTCAGAAAGTTAAAAAGGATAGAAAGCAACCCCAAACGGCCAATAAGGTACAATTTCAGAGCTGGAAACCACTCCTCTTGTGATAGATAGGCTGCTTAGTGGTTACCACTCCCACTGATAAGCAGAAAGACTTCCCTCAAAATACAGTCCTTAACTCCTCTAGTGCACACTGCAGTGTTTAGGATAAACCATTTTTTTCGTCTTACCTCTAAGCATCCCTGTGACTAGCACTTGCTCTAAAACCTGCTGGAAAGCACTAGAAAGCCTTAAACTGATACAAGCACTCAACTCTCTTTGTTAATAAGGAGAAATTAATCATAGGCACTAAACAGCCTATAATTGCAAAGTACCTTGCTAAGGTAAGGGAAAAAAGCTATTGTAATTTACAAAAAAGCACCAAACTAGGCATGTTCAAGGGTCAGCTTCCGGTGATTTCTCCTGTCCACCTGGTGAATCTGGGCATACTGGGGCAATACAGCAATTGCCTCATGTACACAGACAACCCTCTACTCCTACCACCCAAAACTACAACCTACGAGAGATGCACTTACATAGCCAAACTGGAAACAAAGCTCTCTCCACACATGATTGTGCTAGACAGTCAAGAGGAGAAGGCTAAACACCAGCACTACGCCTCAATCAACACATAGCCCTTCTAAACCCACACCACCAACACCCTCACATAGCAACACTAAACCCTCATATGTAGAGGCCCTTAACAGTAACCTACACAAGCAACAAGGACCTCCAAAGCTGAAATGCAAACAAACACCAATCACAACCAAAGTGTCACATAGCTCACAACAACAGTGTGCCACCCAACAACAGTCCCTAAGGCAAGACAACGTACCCAATACTTTAGTCATAGGTGACTCTATAGTCAGGCACACTGATGTCCCACTCACCAGGCTGAACAAGGAGAAAATTGCAGTCAGCTGCCTGTCGGGTGCCAGGATCCACCACATAACACATGTACTCAAGTCACTCCACAACAAGTACAAATATGACTCTGTCGTTGTCCATGTTGGAGTGAATGACTTGAGACGTACCTCCCTGGACTACATGAAAAGAGACATGGAAGAGCTCTAGGATCATGTGGCCCAGGCAGATATGACCCTAGCCCTCAGTAGCATCCTGCCTTCATCCAGAATGATACCACAGTATAAGGACAAAATGATTGACTTTAACAATTGGCTAAGCTTCTGGTGTCATTCAAAGGGGATCCAGTATCTGTCTGCCTGGAACGACATGATCGACAGACCATGATGCTTTCCAGAGATGGTCTGCACCTGTTGCCCCTGGGATTCAGGTTACTGGATAAGGTTCTTGCCACCCCTATAGTGCCTTTTTTCAGCAAAGTTCAAACAACAAACCACCACCTTAACAGGTACAAGCACAGAAAATCTGAAGGTAATGCTACTCAATGCTAGAAGTCTAAACTTCAAAATGCAGTCTCTCGAGGCACCCCTAAAAATGGAGAACATCGAAATCTGTGTAGTATGAGACCTGGTTCAAGGCTCCAGAGAGCACCCCTGCAATACCAGGCTACAACTCTTACCACACATTTCAGCCACCAAACCAGGACCAAAACACTAAAGGTGGAGGAGTGTCCATATTTACCAAGGATATTCACACCACCAGGCTAGTTGCCCAACAAAATGCATCTGCCCTTTCTCTTATACTTACTATGAATGTCTTTCTCTTTTCCTTTCCTCTTTCATCTTCTAAATGTTTTTATTAACCTTTGTTTCTCCATAGGTTATGAATTTAGAATATTTCCATGTAGAATTTTTATATTGAACCAGACACTGTATTCTATTATTTACTGTTTTTGTATTATAAATTGCCTTTTCCTCATGTGGAGCTTTTCTCCCCGGGCCTCTACTGAAAATGGAAATATATCCAGTTGGACTAGCCCGGTTAACAAATGTAAAATAAATAAATAATAAATAAATAAATTCTCCAGGTGCAACTAACACTAGGTAAGACTGCAATCCAAATTGTAGCTTGCTACAGATCCCCCACCATGCCCCAAGATTCTCACTACACCTTTCTAAACATACTGGAAAATATTAAGATACAAGCAAACACCCTAATACTGTCTGATTTCAACTACCCTGCCATTAACTGGGAAAACTACTCGTGTACCAACACCTTTGCCCAGTGGTTCTTGAAATTCATAAATTCCAATGCCCTGGATCAACTAATCCATAGTCCCACCAGGGGCTCCAATATCCTAGACCTAGTCATTACCAAAATGGGAAATCGATGCACCACACCTATGGTCACCCCCCTCGTTGGTCAGGTCTGACCATAAGCTAATCACCCTTGACATCCACATCCTTCCCCCATCCCCTAGTAAGGAAACCTCTGCAAAAAACTTCTCCAAAGCCAACTTCATGCTACTCAAGTCAGAAGTGACAAACTTCATGACACCCATGCAGATGGGAACTGAAAGTTTGACTTCTGAATCCTACACTAAGGCACTGTATGAGCACATCCACTCGTGCATGAATCATGCCATCCCATATAGAACCAAGATGCTCTCCTCCAAAAAAAAGGAAGCCAATCTGGTGGTTCCCTGCCATAAACAAACTTTACAACAAAAGAAATAACTGTTGCAGAAAAGAGGAAAATCCCAGGATGCAAAAAACTCCCTTACCAGCCTCAGTAAGAAGCTGAAATCCCTCATAAAATCCTCCAAAGCTAGTTACAAAAATAAAATTGCCAAAGATGCCAAAGGCAACCACAAGGCATTCTATAGCTATGTCAAGAATCTAAATGGCAATGCTCAGATCTGCTCTGAGCTACAACAGAATGGCATTACATATACTGATCCCAAGGATATTGCCAATATCCTGGCAGATCGAATCAGTGCCAGCTTCACCCCCCTAAAAGGCCCATCTTAATACCAAAAGATCGCCAAATTCTGGTAATAACGGCCACATAGGTAAAAACTGCACTCTCCAAAGCTAAGAATACAGCATCCATGGGACCAGATGACATAACACTGGACTCCACCCAGTTTAGGTTCATGAAGGGCCGATCCTGTCTGCTGAACCTGACTGACTTCTTTGAATCAATCTCCAGAGCTGTGGATGAGTGTAAGGTGGTCCACACAGCCTATCTGGACCTTGCCAAGGCCTTCGACACCATCTCCCACTCTGGAATCATAGATAAACTTACTAAGCTGGGCATTAATCCCTGCATCACTCAATGGGTTGCATACTGGCTTACTGACAGAACCCACACTGTAAAAGTAGCAAACTCCAAATCCAGCTCCAGATAAGTGACAAGTGGAGTACCTCAGGGTTCAGTCCTGGTACCGCTCTTGTTTGGCATCTAATTCTCTGAAGTACAGGCCAACACTAAGGGACTCTGGCTAACAAAGATCGCAGATGACTGCAAACTGGGAGCCATTATTGAATCCCCAAATTATGTGGATATTCTACAAAAGGGCCTTACAGAAACAGATGCTTGGTGCCAGAGCCATGGACTCAAGCTCAATGCCAAGAAATGTATAGTTATCCTCTTTGGGAAAAAAACATGTAGCCATGAATTACCACATAGGTGGCAGTACGCTAAACACCGAAAGTGTGATAAGAGACTTAGGGACACAGGTGGACAGTGGTCTCACCTTCGATAACCACATCACCACAACAGTCAGAAAATCCATCTATGTGGCACACCTCATCACTAAGGGCTTTTCATCCAGAAAAAAGGTCATTGTCCCACTGCAGTCATCCCTCATTAGATCCATTATAGAATACAATGCCCCATTTGGTATGTACCTCTCAAGACATCTGCAACAACTGGAAAGTCCGCAGAAATACCTCACTAAAAGAATCACAAGCCTAAAGCAGATGCCGTATGCTGACCGTCTGAAAAAACTCCAGCTATACTCTGTCACATATCGTCTACTCAGAGGCCATTTCTGCTTAACATACAGGGCCACGTCAAATCCAGAGATGTTGGACATGCTACATTTAAAGAAATCCCAATCTCTCAGAGCCACACACTCCAGGGATCTAAACCTTGTCATCACAATGAACAAAACATGCTGGAGGGATAGGTTCCTAACCCAGAGATTCCCCAAACTCTGGAATAGACTGCCCATACATGTCAAGCAGAGCGTCTCTTTGGCCCTCTTCAAAAGGAAGATTGAGGATTGGATGGGAGATAGGAAATTCACCCGAGGGATCATGTCAATCTCCCTGCTAGACAGGGGTCCAGGGAAGTAAACATTGTGGGAAGAAATAAATGAAAATATTTATTTTGTAACCACTTTTGGTTGTTTTACCATGCAGTTTCTTGATATTGTGAGCCGTTTCTGGCTTTTTTTATGTTCTTTAAAGAATGTACAACAGTGGTTGAATTTGAATTTAAAATTTTCTTACCGTAGGGGAAGAAACATTAAAAACTTTTTGGTTAAAAGTAAGTTTAGTGTACCTTCCCCAGAAATATATAGGGAACCTGTTAAAGTTGGAACTTTCCCTTGTGGGAAGTGTAAAGCCTGCAAACACATTGTACCTTATTTCACTTCTATAAATAATGTTAAATTAGGACTAATAATTGTTTTTATTGTAACTCAGTAGGTGTTGTATATTCCCTACAATGTCCCTGCAAAAAATTTTACATAGGAGAGACTAAAAAGGCATTTAAAACAAGGCTCTTAGAGCATATTAGGGATATAAACAATGCTAATGTTGACAGTCCTGTAGCTTTACATTTTGCACAATTTCATGATAGTAGCAGTGTTGGTTTAAAAGGCACTGTGTTAGAACAAATTTGTGTTTCTGCATATTATAATATGAATGTGAAAACTCTTTTATTACAGAAAGAAGCTATGTATATTTTAAAATTTAAAACCATGTCTCCTTTTGGGCTGAATGAGGAGTTCAATTGGAAGGCATTACTTGATCGATGTGTGAGATAATTGATTAATTGTGTAATTATCTTATATCTAGATGTATATATTGCTACACTGTTTTATTCTCCTTGAAGGCTTTGGCCGAGACGTCAGAGATCTGAGTTTTTATAATAAATCTGTTGGTGGATACTGTGCTTGTTGTTCCTTACATCTGGTTGCTTCTTGGTTCGTTTTTTTGATCTTCACATATCTCCCCCCTGGAGAACTCAAGCTAGTTTTTCAAGTGACTCTTGAGAAACAGTGCTTGAGGGAGTTAGGTCTATCTTAGTGTACCTTACTCCATTCCCTGTCTTGAGAGCACATCTGCATTGGCATTGCTAATCCCACTGTGGTGCTGCATGGACATATCATATGCTTGCAACCCCAGGCTCCATCATAGCAACTTGGCATTTTTCTGGCTGGCTCTGTTTAACCATGTTAGGGGGTTATGATCTGTCATAGCAGTGAATTTCCTTCCATACAGATAAGGCTGATGTTTCTGCAGTGCCCACACTATGGCTAGACATTCCTTTTCTACAGCTGCATAACATTCCTCCCTGGGTTGGAGCCTATGACTGAGATAAACTACTGGGTGCTCTTCCCCCTCTGAAGAAATCTGGCTAAGTACAGCCCCCATCCCATGGTTCAAAGTATCCACCTGCACAACAAATTCTTTGTTTTGCTATAATCTGGACTGGCTAACACAGGGATCCTCCCAAAACTTCTTTAAGCTTCTGTAATGCCTGCTCACATGCTGGGGTCCACACTATCTTATCTGTCCTGTTCTTCCTTGTCAGGTCTGTGAGGAGAGCAGCTATGGTAGTATAACTGGGGACAAACTTTCTGTAGTACCCTGCTGTTCCTAAAAATGCCCTCACCTGCTTTTTGGTAACAGGTGCAGGCCATGCCTGAATAGCTTCCACTTTGGCAGGTTCTGGCTTTATCTTATCACTTCCCACTCTATGTCCTAGGTAGGAGACCTCTGCCATACCCACCTAATATTTGCTCTGCTTAATGGTCAACCCTGCCTTCTGTAGTCTACCCAGCACCTCCCAGACATGCTGAAGGTGCTCTTGCCAGGAATGGCTGTAGATGGCAATATCATCTAGGTAAGCAAGGGCAAACCCTCCTGCTCCTGCTAGGATACGCTCTACCAGCCTCTAGAAAGTTGCTGGGACATTCTTCATCCCAAAGGGCATCTTTGTGAACTCATACAAGGCAAAAGGAGTCACAAAGGCTGACTTCTCTATAGCACTGGGAGTCAAGGGCACCTGCCAGTAACCCTTGGTAAGATTGATAGTTGTAAGATACTTAGTCCAACCCAGCTGCTCTAGGGCCTCATCTGTCCTAGGCATGGGGTAAGCATCTGACTCTGGGTGACTATTTAATTTCCTGTAGTCCACACAGAACCTGGTGCTGCCACCATTCTTTGGCACCAGCACCACTGGGGAGGCCCAGGGACTGTTGGACTCTTGAATCACCCCTAGTTCCAACATCTCCCGTACCTCCTCCCTCAGAGTCTGTTTGACTCTCTCAGGCACTCTATAAGTGGCCTGCCTAATAGGCCTTTGGGGTCCTGTATCCACCTGGTGCTGCCCTAGGTGGGTGCACCCTGGTTTCTCAGTAAACATGACCCAAATTCCTGCAACAGTGCTCGGATTTCTCAAACCTAGGTAAGAGATAGCTGCTGAGACATTGTTACCCTTTCCGCTGAGGTGTCAGCCCGAGCCTCACTGAGGAGATCAGTCACCAGATCTCCCTCAGACTCCTCCTGCAATCCACTGCAAATGCTCAGCACAAGGGCATCCCCATCATGGCAAGGTTTCATCATGCTAACATGGTACAATTTGTGCCCCTGCCTTCTGCCTAGCAGTTCCACCATGTTGTTAACATCACTTACCTTTCTTACCACCTTGTAGGGTCCCTCCCAAGCTGCTTGCAGCTTGTTGTGTCTGACAGGAATGAGAACCATTACTTGCTGCCCCACAGCATACTCTCTAGCTCATGCATTCCTGTCATACCACACCATTTATCTGTTGGGCTTCCGCCAGGTTCTCCTGGGCCAAGCCCATGAGTTCCCTGAGTCTTGTTCTGAGGTTTAGGACGTATGCCACAACAGACTCATTGTGAGACTCGCACTCACCTTCCCACTCATCTCGAATTAAATCTAGAGGTCCCCTCACCCTATGCCCATACAGCAACTCAAAGAGTGGAAAACCTGTGGATTCCTGGGGAACCTCTCTTTAAGGAAACAACAGGTGGGGCAAATATTTGTCCCACTCCCTTTTAAAATGATCTGCAAATGCTCATAGCATGGACTTGATTGTAGAGTTTAACCTCTCAATAAGACCATTAGTCTGGGGATGGAAGGGGGTGGTCTTCATGTGCTTCACCCCACAGGACTTTCACAGACAAGCCAGCAGGTCTGACATGAAATTGGCACCTCTGTCAGTCAGTATTTCTTTTGGGAAAGCTACCCTGCTGAAAATCTCTAACAATCCATTTGCCACCTTCTCTGCCTCAATGGAGGACAAAGCCACCGCCTCAGGGTATCTTGTAGCATAATCCATTACCACTAGAATATACTTTTTCCCTGTGGAACTTGGGGTACTCAGAGGACCCACAATATCCATAGCTACCCTCTGAAATGGCTCCTCAATCACAGGCAAAGGCATCAAAGGAGCTCTCACCTTGTCTCCTGCCTTGCCTACCTTTTGGCACTGCTCACAGGTCCTGCAGCACCCTGTTACATCTCTGGAAATTGCAAGCCAAAAGACGTTCTGCATAATACACCTCTTTGTACGTTTTATGCCCATATGACCTTCAAAGGGAATATCGTGGGCTATGGCTAGAAGTGCCAGATGATAGGCTCTAGGCACTGCCAACTGCTGTACTCTCTCACCTTCTAGCCCTCCCTCAGGGGTCCACTCTCTGTACAGTAACCCTTTGTCTCAGTATACAGATTCCCCCTTTCCTTGATAATCAGGTGCCTTCCTAGCTACCTGCCTCAGGCCTTGCAATGTAAGGTCAGAGAGCTGAGCCTGTCTCAACTCTCTCCTTGTAACCCTTCCCAGCTCCCCTTCCACAGGATGTCTGGCATTCTCTGACAGTGGTGCCTCACTGTCAGCCTGGTTACTACTACTCACCTCTACCATTGCAGTCACTCTGTCCCAGGGAACATCAGTACACACAAGCAAATGTGGCTTACCTTCAGTCTCACTGCTACAGAGTAGCTCCATCCCTGAAGTAACAACCTCACCAGTCCTGGCTGCAAGTATGCAGTCTGTCTGGGTCTCCCCCAGGCTACCAGACTTACCTGCTTTTCTCCAAGCCTGACTGCATGTAACTGCACAAACACATGGCACTGCCTCATCCAAATCTTTCCCTATCAGGACATCTGCAGGATGGTAGTTTGGTACCCTTGTTGTCTCAAGACACCCTACTATTGGCATTTTGTCTTTCCCACTTACTGGTTCCCTCACCTTTTGTTCCCCACCTTGCCTCTGTGGATACCTGTATGCCACATGGCCCCACTGGTTGCATTCAAAACATTTAACTCTAGCTCCAGGACATGTACCTGGACTAGTGGCTTCCCCTGCTACTGGCAGATTCTGTTGGGGCAGTCTGTGCTGCCCACCATAGGTTCCTTTAGACCCATGAGCAGTACTGGGGTCCCTTTTTTATGCAGGGCTGCCCTGCTTGCCAGGTATAGATCTCCCTTCTTCCCCAACTCATCTGAAGTGGCACATTGTCTATCAGCTAACCAGATCCTCATGTACTCAGGCAAAGTGCTAAGGGCTTGTTCCCTCATCAAAAGGTCTGCCAGCCCTTCAAAAGTGGTGACCTGACATCCACTCACCTACCTTTGGAAATAAGTGCTTAGTCCAGCAACATATTCACACACACTTTCATCTACCTTGCGTCTATGTCCACAAAACATTTTCCTATACGTTTCAGGTGTTAGCTTAAACAATTCTAACAAGTGATTTTTAACAGCAGTATAATCAAAACATGCAACATCAGACATTTTTTACAAAACAGTTACAGCTTTACCATGGAGTAAGGGGGTCAGGAATCGTACCCAGAGCCTTTGGTCAACACCATACTGTTTGCATACCTTCTCAAACATATGAATGAAACTATCAAAATTATCCCCCTCTTTAAACTGCAAAAGAAATTTACTGACCTTTTGTGCTTCTGGGATCCAGTTACTCCCATCCCCATTACCTCCATGTTTCTGGTGAAGTGTCAGCATCTCCTTCTCATGCTGCCCCTGCCGCTCCTTTTCCTCAGCTTCCAGGTTAGCAGTTTCTCATTCTCTTCAGCCTGCAAACATCACAGTTTCTCTTTGTCCTCACTCTCTAGACACTTTACTCTCACAGCTGCTTCTTTTTCCAAATGCCTGGCCTCCAACTCAAGTCTCTTTAGCACCAGATGGATTTTTAAGTCCTCTGCAGAAAGGTTGAGCTGTCCGTTCTCCGAGGGTATTATATCTCCACTGCCAGTCTGATTGTCCTCCTGGTTGCTGTTTTCTGATGCAGCTGCAACCAAGGCTGCAATCAGGTCTGCCTTAGTCAGGTTTCCATGCACCAGTCCCCTAGCCTGGCACATCTCTGCTAGCTGGCTCATTGTCAGCTTTCCATACTCTTCTGCTGACATGCTGCCTGCTCACCCTGACTAACTAAGCTAACAAAAGAAATACAACAATTGTGATCCGAACTCTGAGTATTCACTGTGTGGCTAATTTAGAGTACAAAACACCTTCAGAGCTCACTGTACACCAGATACAAGAATTTACTCTACCTACCCACACCACTACAAGACAATTAGTATTTGCCAACCAATTAATATGTGGTGTGAATATCCCACCACTGCCAAACAATTAATATGTGATGCCCGCACCCTGGCCCAGCAATCAAGGAGCCTCAATCCTCACCACTAACACCAGTGAGGGGCTTCTCATATAGGAGGAAAGGATAACAAATACACACAGTAAAGTGCAATTTCCCTTAAGAGCACACAGAGATCACAGTCAGTCTGGGGCTGGTTGCTCCCTTGAACTCCAGGTACCCAATAAGACTCCCCACTGGCACAGCTATAGGGTCCAGATCTCAGCCTAGTGGGCAAGCTAAAACCTCCAGCACCCTCTTTGTCCAACCAGTACTTTGTGTCCCTGTCCAAGTAGCTGACACACACACACACACACACACACACACACACACACACACACACACACACACACACACACACACACACACACACTTTGAGAAGAGTTTATACAACCACACAGACACTCCAGGGAAGGCTGACACAGGTTCTCCAGCTGTGCCCCTTTTTCCCAGAGTATATGGTAGCACCAGTTGCCACCACCCACTAATATTCATCAGCTGCTCAAAAGCCCTTAAAAGGGTGTCCAATTATTACTGTGCAATATTATTATTCAGTTGGTAGTATAGCCCAAGGCTAAAGCTATTGAAGTGGCTTTGTACAATTTACCAAAGGCATGCAAGTACTCTAAAGAGCTTAAATTATCTCTACAAAAACAGCCACAGTTGAAAGGGTTTAAAAATATTTAATAACAAATAGTCAAAATACAAGACAATACTTTTCACTACACAGTGCTAGTCAAGTGTTCAGAGATCACAGAGAAAGACTTAAAATAATTCAGTAGTACAGTTCTGACATCACAGAAAAACACTTAGTCTAATTTTTCTAGTTTCTAGCTATTTTTAAGAGAAAACACAAGTCTAAGATAAACTTACATATAGAGCAAGACAGTGCTGATGAGTTGGATGGTCAAGACAAAAATGCTTAATGCCCTCTGATTCTCTCTGTTTTTTTAAATCACATTCCTGGTTCACATTACATCATTCTTCACACTTCCCTGAGTTACATTACATCATTCTTCACACTTCCCTGAGTTACCAGGCTAACAGAAACTACATTTACATTCTTCACCTCTGGGCAGAAACAAGAGCAATAAAGGACATTTATGCATGCAAATTCTGGCCATTAACTCTGGCCTTAAAACAATTGCAAGAATTCCATCTAGACCGGCTGGAGCCATGTTTACATCAAAGGGTCACAACGTGCTTTATTTGGTCACTAGAGTGCACTGTTGTTGCATTTTTTCCAGTTCCACATGTAACACTATTTTTACCATTTAAGACAACAAGCCTGTGGTTTACATTAATATTTACAGATGACAGAATTATCTCCAAAATTCTATCTGGCTAGGCTGGCAGCCTTCATCTATCTTCACCCAATCTTCACACCCACATTCAGGCATTACTGATAAAGTTAGCAAACTGAATGTAAACTCCTTTATTGTAAGACGGGTTGCCAACTGGCTCAAAAACTGGACACACAATATCAAAGTGGGTGACTCCACATCAACCAGCAGATTTGTTACCAGTGGGGCACCATAGAGCTCAGTCCTGGCCCCCTTATTGTTTGGTATATACTTCTCAGAAGTTCAGGTCAAAACTAAAGGGTTGTGGCTGACCAAGTTTGCAGACGACTGCAAACTAGGTGCAATCATTGAATCTCCAAATGATGTCAGTATACTCCAGGAGGGTCTCATACAGACCAATGACTGATGTAGTAGTTACAGTCTCAAACTGAATGCAAAGAAATGCATCATAATTCCCTTCAGCACAATGTCCCTTCACACTGTCAAATCAATAATAATACCCTAAGTACTCATGGAGAGTTAAGGGATCAGGGATCAGAGATTGACTGTAACCTTAGCTTTGACCACCATGTGTCTTCTGTTGTAAGGAAATCTTTCCAGATAGCTCACTTGATTATTAAAGGCATCGCCTTGAGAGCAAAAGAAGTTATAAGCCCCCTATACTCGTCACTTATCTGGTCCATAATTGAGTATAATGGCCCCATTCGGTATATACTATAATGAAGAATAATTAGTTCCTTTGAACTAATCAAACTGTTCCCTGTACCCAAACTAATATGATCATCATGGATTGCATGGTGTAATTCTGGGGGTATGGTATGTTAGCTGCCATAATTTAACTGATGCATTTTAAGCAGGTTAAAAAGTAATTTATTTTGGGTGGGAACTTGGCATAATGGTTAAGGCATTTACCTTACATACACAACATGTAGGGCTTGATTCTCACATTAATTAATTGGCTAAATGGCCTATGAAGGTAGTAAGCCTAGTACTAATCAATGAAAAAAAATATTCATAAATTCATCCCGGTATTGTACAACACCACAATTTTATTAAAAACTGGCCAAAAATATGGGGAAAAAATTGGGACATTCTGTGAACATCTGTACAGTTGGGAGATATGCTGACTCTACTCTGGAATAAAAAATAAAAAAAAAGACAACTTACTTTCCTGGGTGCTGCAACCAATCAGGTCCCTTGGTTCAATTAAATGGACCTGACTGAGTGCAGCTTGCCAACAAATTAAAAAAAAAAAAGACAGAAAAATGTTTGCAATCTCACGGTGATGTCACACAGCCATGTGGATGTCAACCATGGAGCTGCTGAGGAATGAGCAGTGGAAATGGTGAAACTCGTGGCTGCTGCATGGGGGCCCTCGTTCACAGGGGAAATAATCAGGGGCTCTCCACGGTTACTTGTTCTGTGGGTGCCTAATACCGGCTATGATATCAGGCAAGCATTCTACAAAATTCTCCCAGCTCCTATCCCCCCAACCTCTCATCACAATAATTCTAGTAGTGAAAGCCAAAAATAATTGCACAATATCAAGGGCAGTTTAAAACATTGCTATGATAAGCTTAGAAAGATACTAGAATAGCAATGTTTGCATTAGCTTGCATTAAAACAGTACATTCTGCAAAATTCTCACAGCCCCCCATATCTTAACAAAAGAATTTTAGACAAAGTAACTAAACTAAAAAATGAGACAAAGGCATAAGATTGCTGATTTAAAACAATGTACTTATGAAGTAAAAGATGCTAGAACGGATTTTGCAGGAGTATGTATTGCATGAACCTACATTTTTGATGAGGAACATACTAAAATTACCAGGCAAACATCTAATCATTGTGCAGCATTGTAGCAGGCCTACCCCTCTCCTAACCTATCAACTTAATTCTAGACAAAGCCAAAAATAACTGCAGAACAAAGGAGGAACATAAGGGATAGTTTTAAACATTGCTATAATAAATCTGGAAGAAGCAAAAATACCACAAGACAAAGGCATTACATTAGGGATTTAAAATACTGGGCTTACGAATTAATAACAATGCTAGAATAAGATTTCACAGTAGTTTGCATTGTATGATCTCACATTTTTGTTGAAAAACATACCAAAATTAATAAACATCTGGACATTGTACAACATTCTCACAGGCCCTACCAACCTAAACTCTCAGCATAATTCCAGACACAGCGAAAAATAGCTGCAGAAGAAAGGCGTAACATCAGGGATAATTCAAAACATTGCTACGATAAACTTAGATAGCAAAACAGTGTTTGCATTAGCATGCATTAAGATATCAGTACATTCTGCAGAATTCTCACAACACCCCCCCCCCCCCCCCCAATGTCTCAGCACAATAATTCTGGATGAAGTGAAAACAAAATAAAAACAAGGCAAAGGTGTAACATTAACTATGTGCTTATACATTGCGTGACCCCATATTAAAGAAACAAACAAAATAAAAAAAATACCAGGCCAACATTTGAACACTGCAACATTATCACAGCTCCTAACCATGCTCCCAACATCTCAACACATTAACTACAGGCAAAGCAAAAAATTATCATAGAACAAAGTCATGGCATCAGGGATAGTTATAAATATAGCTGGTATACACAATACTAGTGTAACAGACTTTGCATTAGTATACATTAAAACATCTATACATTCTGTAACATTCTCACTGCCGCTAACCTCCCTCCCAACAATAGACATTTTAAACAATCTACTTATGAATTAATAAAAATTATAGAACATATTTTGCAGTAGCATGCATTGCCTGAACCCATATTTTTGACGAGGAACAGACCAAAAATACCAGGTAAACATCTAATTGTGCATTAGCATGCATTAAGACATCATTCCATTCTGTAGAATGCTCACAGCCCCTTCCCCCCAATGTCTCAGTACAATTCTGGATGAAGTGTTAAAATAAAAATGAGACAGAGACGTAACATTAGCAACATGCTTAAACTGAGGTCATGCAATGTAAAGAAACAAACAAAAAATTCCGGGCAAACATTTGAACAATGTGCAACATTCTCATAGCCCCTATTAACGCTCCCAACTTCTCAACACAATAACTATGGGTAAAGCAAAAAGTTGTCATAGAGCAAAGTTGTAGCAACATGGATAGTTATAAACATTACCGGTTTACAAAATACTAGCATAACAGGGATTCCATTAGTATAAATTAAAACATCTATACGTAGGATCATGGGAGATTACTAGGCTAATGACCCTAGGGCCCTTTCAAGGCTAGCTGAATTTTACCCTTATTTCCATGATTAGCACCTATCACCCCTGTTCAATAGAGACAGAGGTGGAACCCCCCGGGTGAATTTATAGTTACCCATCCAATCATCCAGATTGTGTTTGAAGAGGAGCAATGAGGTGCTCTGCTTGACATGAAGCAGGTGTCTGTTCCAAAAGTGTAGTAACCTTTGGGAGACAAATCTGTTCCTTCAGCAGGTTCTGTTAATGTCACATACCAGGTAAAGTCCTTTATAGCAAGTAACCCATGTACCATTTGACTTGCGGATATGCAGCATTCCAGTAAAGCAGGGTCATAGAATGCCTTATATGCAAGGCAGAGATCACCTCTGAGTAGTCTGTATGAAACAGAATAAAGTGACAGTGATTTCAAACAATCCTCATAGGACAGATGCTGAAGACCTTGAATTTTCCTTGTGAGGAACCTTTGTGGTTTCTCCAGGTGTTTAGAATGGTGCATACCAAAAGGGGCATTGTACTCAATTATTGGCCTGATGAGGGAAGAGTACAGGGAGGTTATAACTTCTTTTTTTCTAGAAGCAATGCCCTTATGAGATGAGCCCTATAGAATGCTCTTCTTACTACTGTAGAGACATGGTGGTCGAAGGTAAGTTTGCTGTCAACCTGTGTGCCCAAGTCTCTCACCACTGAGTGTGTACTTAAGGTATTGCTATTAATGTGATAGTTGGCAGGAATATCACTTTTACCAAAAGGAATGATGATACATTTTTTTGCATTGAGTTTAAGGCTATGACTTTGGCACCAGTCACTTGTTTGTGTAAGACCCTCTTGTAGGATGCTGACATTTGGAGACTCTATGATCGCTCCCACTTTGCAGTCATTATCAACTTTGTCAGCCACAGAACTTTAGTTTTTGCTTGTACTTCAGACAAATAGACTCCAAACAGTAGCAGTACCAAAACTAATCCCTGTGGAACACCACTGGTTATAGGTCTGCTGTTGGAGGTGGATTCCCCTATTTTGACTATATGTGGCCTATCAGTGAACCAGTTAGTGATCCATCTAATGATATAAGGATTGATACCTAGCTGGGTGAGTTTCTCAATTATGCCTGAGTGGGGGATAGTGTAAAACACCGTGGCTGAGTCCAGGTAGGCTGCATGCACAGATTTCAGTTCATCCAGGGCATTATTGACTGTCTCAAACTCCACCAGTTTTAAAAGGCATGATCTCCCTTTGACAAATCCAAATTGAGTGAGGTCAAGTGTTTGGAGATTACCTATATCTTTGTTGATAAGGTCCATGATGATTTACTCCATAGCCTTACAGATAAGGCTAGTCTGGCTAAATGGTCTATAGTTCCTGGGGTCAGTGGAAGCACAACCTTTGGGCAAAGGGAATAATGGTGGCTGTTTTCCATTCAGCTGGTACAAAGCCGGTGCTTAGACTATGATTGAAAAGAGTACCCAATGGTGTTGCTAATTCATGTTGGAACCCATGTAGGATGGAGTCTGGGATGTTATCAGGTCCCATAGATGCTGTGTTTTTGGCCTTAGAAATGGGATTTATGACCTGCTCTTTAAGAGATACAAGGTAGGGGACAGGTGGTAGGGATGCCATGGGTTATGTGTGGTGGGGACAGGGGAGTGAAGTTTTCACAGAACCCATCCACAGACAGGTTAGCTACGTCCACAGGCTCAGTATATATGGTATCATTAACTACCAGTTCTGCACAAATCTGGGCCTTTCATTTTAGGTTACAAATGTAACTATAGAATGTCTTGTGGTTGTCCTTTGTGGAATCTAATTTGGACTCTTAGCTTGCTTTGGAGGACTTCACAAGAAGTCTTATTTGCTTGTTTAAGCTGAGGAGGGAGTGTTTCCAGTTTAGGAGTGCTGGCTCCCTCTTAGACAGCAATTTCTTCCTCTTATTGTAAAGCCTGTTAATTGCAGTTGTCCACCAGGCAGGTTTACTCTTCCTTAAGGAGATTGTTTTGGTCCTATTGGGTACAGCTGAGTCTATGCAGTTATACAGGTGTCTGTATAAAGCATTGGTGTAGAGTTTGGCATAGTTGTCAGTTCCATTTGCGGGAGCAGGTGCAGCGAATCTATTTATACCATTCTGTAAGAGTTTATAATCTGCTTTGGAGAAGTTTTTTTGTTTAGTTGCTGCTGGTGGGGGTTAGGTGTGATAGTTACTTCGAATGAGACCATTCTGTGGTCCGATCACAAAAGGGAGGACCTCACAGTGGGAGTGCTACAGTGGTCCCCATATTGGTGTGCACCAGATCCAGGAAGTTGGCACCGTTCGTGGGGATGTCAACCATACCTCTCAACCTGGAAACATCAAAAATCTGGACAAAGGCCCAGAAAAATAGGTACAAATCTGTATGCTGATTAACATAAAATTTGCATACATAATTCTGTAACCCTACCCATGCCAAAGGAATTGTGGGGTACCAAATTTCAAATGCAAACTGAAGAACAGACAACCAAAATATGGCCCCAAAGTCCCCCTGCAGCCATTCCAACTCCCTTACTTGACTATTTGCCCCATTTACCATAAACGCTGTAATGTGCATACTGCTTTACTTCTTCTATGATTATATGGATTTCATTTAAAACTTTTATTTTACATTTTTCAACACAAACACTAATAGACATCTGCTAAATAAAGCAATACAGTCTCATAATGAAAATAGACTTAGCATTAAAACTTCTCTGTCCTTGAAACTGACATTCATTGAAACTCACATTCAAAGAAAATGCATCTGTCCAGTGGCAGATAAAGACTACCGTTGGGCCATTTTCAAATCATAGGCCCCTTGCACATGAAACATACATGTGTTCTTTGATACACCTTCCCAACTGTAATAAATTATATTCCTTGTATAATACAGCACACTTCTTAGAGCATATTTTAAATGTATTGCTTTAAACATTTCTCCAGTAAGCAATGAAACAAAATGCATGAACCAATAATGACAAACCTGCCCAATTCAGAACATTGCCATCATAAAAGCCTACTCAAACTTCCACAATCCACCAGTATCAGTAAATATGCACAACCTATGCAGAAGTAAACGTCATCTAAATAATTCCACATGAAAGAGATCTGAAACTAATGAAGAGGTTGCTGCTATCAAGCAACTTTATATTTCATTGTTTCATCTATAATTAAAGTGCCTGTTGCCCTTGAAGAATAAACTGCCTATGCTACATTAAAAAATGATAAGCTAGTAATATTTCAATAGGCAATGGATGGCAAGCTGATAACAGTTTCATAGTTACTAGGTATCTCCGCCACAGGAGGACATTCTCAAGACTGCAGCATCCACCCACCCCTTGTAAAAGTACAACACAGTATACTAGTACAGTATCAGCAATCCATCTACATACTGTGGGAGTAGAACCCACAGCCTTCTGCAGCAAAAGCAAGTATACTACCTGTTGTGCTACTAACAATGCTAATAGACTTTGCATAAGCATCACCAAACTTCTCTTTCCCTAAAGAACTGTGCAGCACAAGAAATCATAAAAAAGCCAAAATTTATTGGGGGGGAGGGACAAAGGTGCAAAACCGCGGACACATTTTAAACATGCTTGTATAATCGTAGAAAGTTGCTAGAATAAAATGTGTTACCATAGTTTTCTGAAAGATAGGAAGACTGAAACTTAAATGGCTATCATTATTTAGTGAATTTAGTTCTCACTGAGTTGCCAGAAAACCACAAATTTTATTTTATTTTTATTTAACATGTGTTTACTGGAAAAGTCCAACATGGAACAAAACCAATTTTCAGCAGAGGCCCAGGGAGAAATGCTCTAGATGCATGTCTGTATCATGGGAGGAAACTGGAGCACCCACAGGAAACCCACACAAACACAAGGATGAAATGCAGACTCTACACAGAAGGCACTTCAGCTGAGAAATGAATCAGAGAACCTCTTGCTGTGAGGCAGAAATGCTACCACTGCACCCTCCATATTTTAAGAGGAGCAGACCAAAATTATGAACCAAACATTCCAGACATTCTGTGAAAATTGTACAGTTGAGAGCTATAACTATGTCAATCAGAAGTGGTGGTATGGGTAGAGAATTCAGGCTCTTGCTCCTTGTACTTAAGGTACAGGGTTTGAGCCTGAGTAACTCTAACCACCAGGTATACCTAACTGGGGAATTTTCATACACCACACACACACACACACACACACACACACACACACACACACACACACACACACACACACACACACACAAACACTTCAGTTGGATCAACAAGAATGGAATAACTGCAGCAACAACATATATAGTGAAACTAACTAATTCCATGCCCGATGAATAACGGACCTTCTGTTCTAATAAATGAAACACGTCACAGAACACTTAATAGCTGCAGCAACAACAGTACATAGTAAAACTAGTTAATTCCATGCCCGATGCATAACGGACCTCTTCTAAATCATAGCCCAGCCCAATAAATAGTTGGATCAACAAGGACAGAATAACTGCAGCAACAACAGTATATAGTGAAACTAACTAATTCCATGCCCGATGAATAATGGACCTCCTGTTCTAATAAATGAAACACGTCACAGAACACTTAATAGCTGCAGCAACAACAGTATATAGTAAAACTAACTAATTCCATGCCCGATGAATAACGGACCTCCTGTTCTAAATCACAGCCCAGCCCAGTGAATAATGGACCTGTTCTAATGTACAGTCTCAGTCTCATTTATTTAATACATGCAGCAAACCCGTTCGGGTTTATTAATAAATGCAGGCAGCAGCACATTACCTAGAGAGCTGGAGCTGGGGAAACACACATTATTTACTCTACCCATAAAGCAACAACAGTACATAGTAAAACTAACTAATTCCATGCCTGATGAATCAGGAGTTCTAATAAATGAAACACCTCATGGAACACTTTAAATATGTAGTGGACCTCTTGTTAACAGATCACAGCCCAACGAATAATGGACACAGTAGCATGAACACGTTCAGTAAAATGCTAGGAAACACATGTTATTTACATAGTACAGTCTCAGAAATAGCAGACCTGTTCTAAAAGTTAAAACAGCATGAATTGAAGAGAGCTGAGGAATCGCATGTTATTTAAAAAGTACAGTCTCAGTCTCGTTTATTTAATACATGCAGCAAACACATTCAGCCATGTTTATTAACACATGCAGCAGCATATTTGTGTTTGTGTGGACTAGGAGTAGAGTGTTGTTGGTGAACATGAGGCAATTGCTACACTGCCTCAAGATGCTCATGTCTACCAAGTTGGGTGGAGAAACTGTGGGAAATTGTCCATTCGTAGTGATAGGTAAATTTATATGATCAGGAAAAGAGATCACACTTAGGAGTGTCTAGTGGGTGAGAGGTGTGTTGGTACCTCTGAGGCTAGGCTTAGTGCTCCATCTGATAGTAGAGCAGGGCTGCAAGAAACCTCTAAAGGACCACAAGCAAAGTGCTAAGGGAAAATTTAACAAAACATTAGCGTCTGTAACCACCAATGGTAACCACCACTACATAACAATGCACAATGGAGCACTACACGCAAACAAGTGCAAATGTGGGGCTTAAATAAAACACAAAAATACCCTTTTTAACCCAAACTAGCCAACAAGAATGTACTCTGAGCTCTAGTCCAATCACCCTTGATTAGATGGGACCCAGACAGCACTCTCCTCAAACAAGGGTGCAGAAGGGCCTTCATCAACAAATGTGGCTTGAAGTTGATGTTTAGACATTACAAAATAGACCCAGAAATAAACTTGGAACTGGGCAGTGCTACAGCTGAACTAGTACAGTGTACACTAAAATGTGACAAATAGTTCAGACAATTTAAACACAGTGGAATGCAAATACAAATTAAAAGTGCAATATTAGAACAAAAACAGGCAATTATAGTTAGTTGGAAGCAATGGATACCTCAGATATTTCAGTATTTCAGGGAAGATCTGTTTTTATTGCTCAAGTGGTACCAAATAGTCTAGATTCAATGAGTCTGAATCTAGCCTCTGGTATAAAATGCAGAAGTACTAGAAATTCAAAGTGCATAAAATCACAGTCACAACAGCAGAAAGCATTTCAAATAATGCAGCAATTTATGCTATAAAATGCAGAAGTACTAGAAATTCAAAGTGCAAAATCACAGTCCCACCAGCAGAAAGCAGTTTAAATAATGCAGCAATTCACCAGCAATTTCCAGCATAGAAGAGTGTAGGCCACACTCTCCCACTACAAGAGTCTAGAGCACAAACCTTCCTAATGTAAAACAACTGGTTATGGAGCACAAGTGCTTAATCCAGAACTAAGATACTTCAGAACAGCAGACACAATATGCCTTCAACCAGAAATTTCCAGCCAGAATGATGTAGGCTATCCTCTCTTGCCAAAAGAGTTTAGACAATAAATCCTCCTAATGTAAAGTAAGTGGTTTGGAACCCTAGTGCTTACACTAGAATAAAGACACTTAGAATAACAGGCACAATAAGCCTTCACCAGCAATTCCTAGCTTAGAAGGGTGTAGGCCACACTCTCCTGCCACAAGAGTCTAGACCACAACCCTCCCAATGTAAAGTAACTGGTTTGGAGCCGAAGTGCTTAAACCAGAGCTCAGAAACTTTCAGAATAACAGACACTAAGAGCCTTCAACTAGCAATTCCCAGATTAGAAGGGTGTAGGCTATACTCGCCTGCCACAAGAATCCAGACCACAAATATTACAATATAAAGTAACTGGTTTGGAGCCCAAGTGCTAAAACCAGAGCTAAGATACTTACAGAATAACAGACACAATGAGCCTTCAGCCAGCAATTCCCAGCTTAGAAGGGTGTAGGCTATACACTCCTGCCACAAGAGACTAGAACACAAATTTTCCTAATGTAAAATAACTGGCTTGAAACCCAAGTGCTTAAAATGAAACAAGGACACTTAGAACAACAACCGCAATAGGCTGTCACTCAGCAATTCCTAGCTCAGAAGGACAGTCTATCCTCTTCTCCCAGAAGACTGCAACCCACAAACCTTCTTAATATAAAATAATTGGCCTGAATCCCAAGTCCTTTAACCAAAACTAAGGCACTTAGAGTAACAATTACAATTTAATCAGACTCCTAACAAGCAGTAATAAATGCAGTAGAATAATTGCAATTGAACACTTTAAGAGCAGGCAGTAAAAGCAAAATAAAGTAATAAAGTAGGAAGAGACACAAAAACAGTAAAAGCAACAGAATAAAGTTTTTTAGTTAGGTAGGAAGGGAGGAAACAGAATATAATTCAAGATTAAGAAACTAAGGGGAGTGGGCCTTTCCAAATGATCTCACTGTACACAATAGAATGAGCTGATGTGATGGGACTGGGAGGAGTGTCCAATATCAAGCTTACAGTAGAAGTGGGCAACTCAAAAGACACCAAGTTTTAAGAACACAACTGGCTGGGAGAGTGGGAGGAAAAAATGGAGACTGAAACAGAACAGAAGTAAAGACAAGTAAAGAAACCCTGGAACTTAACCCTGAGATATGTTCACAAAACACAAAAAAACACAACTATTGTAGAATTCTGTTAAAAACTACAACCTAAGGGCAGCACAGGATTGTTAAATATCACTGAAAGAGAGGGAAAAAAATATATATACTATTGTTATATCAGCTCAGGTGTCCTGATTGACTAAAATAATTACTGTTCCTGCTTACTGAACAGAGCAAGGCAAGATGGGTGAGTTGTCCTTGTTGTCAGATCCAAGACAGAACATAGAATGCTGATGAGAATTCAGTCTCCTCTAGTATTAAAACATTATTTCTGTACAGAATAACAACACATACATCTGGTCATATGACTGTTTCTTGCACTAACCCCTATCACTAGAAGCTACCAGGGTTTTAGCACCTATGTGTTACCATACACACAGATAGAGCTTCACTCAGATGTGGTGCAGCTGCTGGAAGTCATAAAACCATGTCTTCTTACATAAGCCACAACCTATTCTCTAGCACAGACATTGTCTCTGGCTCCATTCAAAACTGTGGGATAATATCTTTATGGCTTAATCCATAAAGTAATTTAATTTCAAGAATATTTTGGAAAGTCAGGTGGGCTAAGTTAACCTCTTCACTTCCAGTATATGCTGTTACAATGTATACATTTAAACAGTTACAATAATGCATGTACGTCTCTTTTCCTTCCAGCAGGGAACACTGATACATTTTAACACAAGAAAACCTCACAAATACATTTTCAGCACAAGCATCTGAACAAATCAGTTTGATATGCAAATGACATATTATTTACAAAATTCCAGCTAGCTGTGCTGGCATATGTTACAAATCCACTGCCATATTTCTCCTGGCATGGCTGGCAGTACCTCCTATTTTCACAGCTATCTCCCCTTTGAAGACTTAAGTTAGTTTTTCAAGTTCCCCTTGAGAAACATTGCTTGAGAGAATTACCCTATCTGGGAATACATTATCACATACCCTGCCTTGAGATGCCATCTGCCTTGGCATTGCTAACCCCACTACAGTGCTGCACTGTCATATCATATGCCTGCAACCCTAGGCTCCACCAAAGTAACTTGGGATTTTGCTGGCTGGCTTGCTGTAGCCATAAATCCCCCTCAGATTCCTCCTGCCTCCTACGGCAAATACTTAGCACCAGGGCTTCCCTATCATCGTAAGGTAACATCATGTTAACATGGTACAGTCTGTGCCCCTGCCTCCTGCCTAGCAGTTCTACCATATAGTTAACATGACTGACCTTTCTTACCACTTTGAAGGGTCCCTCCCAAGATGCCTGCAGCTTATTGTGTCTTACAGGAATGAGAACCATCACCTGCAGCCCCTAAGCATACTCTGGCTCGAACATTCCTGTCATACCAGACTTTTTTTCTGCTGCTGGGCTTCTGCCAGGCTCTCCTGAACCTTGTTCAGAGATTTAGGATATATGCCACAACAGACTCATTGTGGGAGTCACACTCATCCTCCCACTCATCACAAATCAAATCTAAAGGTCCCCTTACCCTATACCTATACAGCAACTGAAATTGTGAAAAACCTGTGGATTCCTTAGGTATATTTTTGTAAGCAAACAGCAAATGGGGCAGATATTTGTCCCACTCTCTCTTAAACTGGTCTGCAGATGCCCGTAGTATGGTCTTTAGTGTAGCGAGTTTAACCTCTTCACGAGACCAGTAGTCTTTGCATGGTAGGGGTGTTCTTTAGGTGCTTCAACCTACAGTACTTTCACAGACAAGCCAGTAGGTCTGACCTGAAATTGGCACCTCTGTCAGTAAGTCTTTTTCTTGGGAAACTGACCCTGCTGAAAATCTCTAGCAAAGCATTTGCCACCTTCTCCGCCTCAATGGAGGACAGAGCCGTTGCTTCAAGGTATCTAGTAGCATAATCTACTACCACCAGGATACACGTCTTCCCTGTGGAACTTGGGGTACTCAGAGGTCCCACAATATCCATGGCTACCCTCTGAAATGGCTCTTCAATCACAGGCAAAGGCATCAAAGGAGCTTTGACCTTAACTCCTGCCTTGTCTATGTTTTGGAACTGCTCACAGGTCCTGCAGTACCCTGTTACATCCCAATCTCAGGCCAATAAAACTTCTGCATAATATGTCTCTTAGTATGCTTTATGCCCATATCACCTGCAAAAGGAATGTCATGGGTTATGGCTAGAAATGCCAGATGGTAGGCTCTAGGCACTACCAACTACTGTATTAGCTCACCCTCTAGCCCTACCTCAGGGGTCTACTCTCTATGCAGCAACTCTTTGTTCTACTTAATTTATCCACATTTTTTGGGTTTCTAATACCATGACAGAAATGGACCCAATTCCAAAGTCAAAGTATGATTAAAGTTCATGAAATTAGCATTGTTTCAGTCTTTGATGTCAGCCAGAAATGCTCTTCACAACACCCACAATGTGTCCAGTAATGAATCCTGCTGCAATTCGTACTTTGTTCCAGTATACAGACTCCCCTTTTCCTTGAGAATCAGATGCCTCCCTAGCTACCTCCCTCAAGTCTCTTAGTGTAGGGTCTTAGAGCTAAGCCTGTCTCAGCTCTACTTTTGTGACTCTTCCTAGCTACCCTTCCATAGAAAGTCTGGCATCCTCTGACAGTGGGGCCTAACTGTCAGCCTGGGTACTACCACTCACCTCTGCCCTTGCAGTCACTCTGTCCAAGGGAACATCAGTACCTACCAGTAGCTGTGTCTCACTTTCAGGCTCACTGCTACAGGGTGGCTCCCACCCTGAAATAGCCACTTCACCAGCCCTGAGTTCAGGTATGAAATCTGTCTAGGTCTCCCCCAGGCAACTAGACCCACATGCCTTTCTCCTAGCCTGACTCCATGTAACTGCATGCACACAAGGTACTGTATTATCAAAATCGTCCCCTATCAAGACGGGTCTACTTCAAATGCTCAAAGATGCAGAACATCGAGTCACACATCATCGAGGATGAGATGATCGATATTCTACAACATCGAACATGAAAGTAGACTAAATTAAAAAAGATAAAAACTCTGCTTGTAAGCACTACAGTGAAGAGAACTGTAAATTTCCCATTCGGTGCCTTTCTCTTCATTGTAGTGCAATCTCAGAGTTGGTATATTTTAGTAGCGGGGGTTGCAGGGCAGCTTGCCTCCCTGCAAAAATGTGAAATAAGAAGTTTTCACATTTTAGTTTTTTTTTTTTTGTTTTAGTTCGATATTGCAGAACTTAAATCCTCTGGTGCTCGATGATCAGAAGTTTGATGCTCTGCAGTTTTGATACTCTGAAAGGGACCCATTAAGACATCTGCAGGGATATCCTCAAACACACCTGCTTGCTTGTTTCCTTTTCCACCCTCCCAGTCATGGTGAACCCTGGTCAAAGGCATTTGGAATGGGGTCCTTCCTAAAGTTCTGAATGCAGTGGACTACCCAATCATATATGTCTCCTCTTTAACCACTGTTTTCCAGCCACTAAGATAGGATATAACCTGTTGAGATGGTTTGGTACCCCTGTTGTCTCCAAACAACTTACCACTGGTCTGTTGTTATTCTCACTTGCTGCCCCCCCCCCACCTTTTGTTCCTCACTTTGCCTCTGTGGATATCTATATGATACATGGTCCCACTGTTACATTTAAAACATTTAATCCTTGATCCTGGCTGTGTACCTGAGCTAGTGGTGTCCCCTGTTACTGGTGGACTCTGTTGGGGTGGTTTAGGCTGACCACCATGGGTTCCCTTATATCCATGTGCAACACTGAGTATCCCTTTCCTGTGCAGTGATGCCCTGATTGCTAAGTAGAGATCCCCTTTCTTCCCCAGCTCATATGCAGAGTTACATTCTCAGTCTGCCAACCAAATTCTCATGTCCACAGGCAAAGTGCTAAGGGCTTGCTCCCCCACTAAAAGATCTGCTAGCCCTTCAGAAGTGGTGACCTGACACCCACTCACCCACCTATGAAAATAAGTGCTTAACTTAGTAATGTAATTATACACTTTCATGTGCCTTGTGTCTGTGCTCATGAAACTTTTTTCTGTAAGCTTTAGGTGTTAACTTACAGCATTCAAGTAAACACTTCTTGACTTTTTCATAGTTTAAACAATCATTATTAGACAATTTAGAAACAGCAGTTACAGCTTTACCATGGAGGAAGGGGATCAGGAACTATACCCAGAGCTCTTGGACAACATTATACTGTATGACCTTTGTTTCTGGGGTTCAGTTATTCCCTTCCCCATTACCTCCATGACCCTGGTGAAGAGTAAGCATCTCCCTCTGTTGATGCTGCTTCTCATATTCTTCATTCTCCAAGCACCACAGTCTTTCTGCTGAGTCTAATTCCAAACATTTGGCCTCCAGTTCAAGTTGCTTTAACTCTAGATGGATTTTTAAGTCCTCTGAAGAAAAGATGAACTATCCTGTTTCTGAGGGCTGCAAATCCCCATCACCAAACTGGTTGTCCTCCTGGTTGCTGGTCTGAGCTGTGACTAAGGCTGAAATAATTTCCTCTTTAGTCAGGTTGGCATACACCAGTCCTTTGTTTTCGAACTACTTGGCCAACTGGTTTCTTATCAGCTTGCCATAATCCTCTGCTGACATTTTTGCCTGCTCGCCCTGACTAAACTAAGCTAACAAAAAAATAAATAACTGTTGTGATATGAACTCTGAATATTCACACTGTGGCTGCTGAGAGAATGCACAAGTTTAGTGACAACTGCTTACAGGCTACATAAGTTCAATATCCACACCACTGCTCACCAATATGTGATGTCCCCACTCTGGGCCAGTAATCAAGGAGCCTGAATCCTCACCACTGACACTGGAGAGGGACGTTCATTTGGAATACAAATGGATACACTCAGTATTTCCAGATGCAGACCTCTCTGCATCAAGCACAATTTCCCTTAAGAGCACCCAGGGAACACACTCAGTTCAGGAGCTGGTTGCTCTCTATATCTGTCCAGACCCCTAATAAGACTCCCCACTGGCACAGCTTAGAGCTGAGTCCTTAGCTGGGGTTCCAAGCTTAGTCCTCCCACACCTTCTCTCTGAAACCGGTGCTTTGTGTCCCTGCTCCAAGCAGCTGTCACATATACAATTTTGAGATTTGATTTGCACACACACACACGCACACACACGCACACACACACACACACACACACACACACACACACACACACACACACACACACACATACACACACCTGGGAAAGGCTGACACAGGTTTACCTGCTGTGCCCCCTTCTGCCTAGACTATAAGGTAGTTAACACTGCCACCAGAATCCCTGCCAGCTACTTTAAGTCTCTTACAAGGGTACCCAATTATACTGAGTGACAATAATATTAATACAAATGGTATTGTTGACCAAACAGCAAGGCTTTTAGAGTGGTCAGAGTTATCACCAAATAAATATATGCAAATACTCTCAAAACTTAAATATTTTTTTCTAAAATGACCAGCCATAATAAGAAGTTTAAATATATTTAAGAATAAGTAATAAAAGGGCATGAAAATACTAAATGTCTAGTTGCAGTAAACGCCAGAGTTTCATCCACAGGGAATATTAAAAATAACACTGATGGAAAGTTTCACACTGTTATAGAAAAACAGTATTTAGCTAGTCTCACTATCTATTCCTGATGGACTAAAAGAATTATTGTTCTTATTGTAAATCCACAAAAACACGAACACAAACTAATAAAAACAAAAAGGAGAGGCAGAGCTGAAGACTCCACAAAACAGATTTTATCAAATAAAAGTTAGCACTTTCGACAAATTGCAATGAATAAACTTTGTCAGACAAACATTATAAGTAAATTACATCACTTAAATATCCAAAAAAAATGACATCACATCCTTTGTTCATCAACTCCCATTATTATGTAAAAATAAATATACTAAATGTCATGTACAAAAGAAATAAAAAACTTACTACACATTAAAAAATATATATGTATATGTATATGTGTGTTTAAGGTTAAGAAATCATCTTTCTAATGATTTTAACTTCAGTAAACATTTCACATTGCAGTGTTCATTAAAGCCATGGAATGCAAAAGCATTCAGTTGTAACTGCCAGTTAAGCTCCTTTTCTTCTAAAATAAGTGACTGGGGGCATCCCCTAATATCCATAGGAAGTTGTTCCAAAACTAAGAAAGAAAAGATATGTCCTACATGTCATACACATATATATTTTTAATGTGCAGTTATTTCTTTTGTACATGACATTTAGTATATTTATTTTTACATAATAATGGGAGTTAATGAAAAAAGGATGTGATGTCACTGTTCTTATTGAATAGAGCAAGGCAAGATGGGTGAGTGGTCCTTGTTGTCAGATTCAAGACAGAATACAGAATGCTGCTGGGACTTCAGTCTCCTCTAATAAAACATTTGTGTACAGAATGACATCACATACATGTGGTCATCTGGCTGTTTCCCGCACTATCCCCTATCACTAGAAGCTGCCGGGTTTTAGCACCTCTATGTTACCATACGTACAGAGCTTTGCTCAGATGTGGTGCAGCTGCTGTAAGTCATAAAATTGTAAAACCATGAATTGCAGGGAGTGTCAGGTATATCTTTTTAGGATCTAGGAACTAGGACAGACTTGATAAGGGATGAGTTTAGGGTAGCTGTCATTCAGCATGGACCTATGTAAGTATGTTGCCATGGTTCCCCATCAATGAACAGAAAAGCTTTACCTCGGAGAACTGTTTCCATATGCTGCCTAATGGGGAGAAAGCAAAATACAGTTGGTTGACATATTCAGTCTTAAGAGATGCACTGTTTTACTTTACATGCAATTTATTTGAACATTCTAACCATCTTCTCAGGTCAGGTGGTTACAGAGCATGGAGAGAGATTTCTAAAGCTTTACACAGCCATGATTGAGCACCAGAACATGCAGCATGCATGCTGAAGTGGAAGGAACTGGACAATAGAGTAAAGAGTAGGAAGATAATGGATGCTAGGAGACAAGCAGTGGTTGAAAAAGAGATAACTCACTGGCATGGTGTGTTAGAACGCATTATAGCTATTGTCCAATACCTGTCAGAATGGAACATAGCATTCTGTGGTAAAAGTGATGCCCTATACACCTATGGCAATGGCAATGTCTTAGGCCAAGTGCAGCTTTTGTCACAGTTTGATTTTGTCATGGCTGAACATTTGTGTCGTATTAGGAATAAAGAAGTAATGGGTCATTGGGAAGTACATATAGAATGAAATTATCCAACTGACTGTAAATGTTATTTTAAGGACCATTGTAGGTAGGGTGAAGGATTCTAGGTACTTTTCCATGATTCTTGATTGCACGCCAGATGTCAGCAATCAAGAGCAAATGACTGTAGTAGTTAGGTATGTGGACATGTCAAGGACTGCAGCTATAGCTGAGGAACACTGTCTGGGATTTGTGCCTGTGAATGATATAACCAGAGAAGAACTTACAGAAGCACTTCAGACACTGCAAAATTATCAACTGGACATTAACGACTGTAGAGGACAAGGATATGACAATAGCAGAGTCATGAAGGGGAAATGAGCTGGAGTGTAGGCCCGGATAGAACAGGCGAACTCAAGGGCTTTTTATGTGCCATGTGCCTGCCATAATTTAAATCTTATAGTTAGTGATGGAGCACATTCATCGCTAGAGGCAGTGTCTTTCTTTGGATGTCTGCAGAATATTTACGTACTCTGTTCAGCATCAACAAGCTGGTGGCAGATCTTGAAACGGCACATAAATGTCACTGTGAATCCACTGTCGGAGACTCACTGGGAATGCAGGATAGACTCTGTCAAGGCAGTAAGATTTCAGTTGAAGAGAGTCATGGAAGCATGACAGGAGATAGGTAAAGCTTTATGCACAAGTGATGCTAAAACATATCAACAAGCAAGGGGATTGTGCTCAGAACTTACATCATACCAATTCATTGTATGTTTAATGGTTTGGTATGATGTACTGACAGAGGTAAATCATGCAAGAAAAGTTCTGCAAGTCCATCGGTTGATATTTCTGCATGTGTCAAAGTGCTGGTGTCAAATAAGAACTTGTTGAGGAATTAAAGAGGGATAGGATTTCAATGTGCCATGGGTGAAGCCTCCATGATAGCAGAAGAACTGGATGCTGGCACCACATTTCAGGAAAAAAGGCAGAGGAAACTAAAGTGCTTTTTTGACTATGAAGGAGAGGATGAGACTGTACAGCATCCAATGGTAAAACTACGTGTAGAGTTTTCCACTGCGCTGCTGGACACAATACAGTCATTTACTGACCAGTCTGAGCAGCTTTCAGAGTTTGATAAGGCCTTTGCATTTGTATCAAATATTAAAGCCTTGAGTGAAGTTGCAGAAGACACATTGATCCAACAGTGCAAGGTTCTGAACGAACAACTAACTGACAGGGTAAGTGGCCACTGTGACATTGACTCTGGCCTTGGACACAAACTGAAAAGTCTTTCTCGAATGATTGATAATGAAGCATCACCAATGACTGTTAAATTTCCTCATTTGCAACCACTTGCAAGACATCTGTATAAATACTTATGTTTCACTGCACATTTATTTGATGGCACCTGTTACAGTGGCTACTGCAGAAGGCAGCTTTTCTATACTGAAACTCATAAAGACATACCTACATTCATTAATGAGTCAGGAGAGACTTTCAGGCCTAGCTGCGCTCTCAATTGAGCATGAAGTGAGACAAGGTTTATCTCACGGTAGCCTCATTAAAGACTTTGTCCAGAAGAAAATTCATAAGATCCCAGTAAAACTCTAGGTATGTGCTCATATTTCCTTTCAGCAATATTTTATAATGCTGTAAGGCAGTAAACTTCAGGTAGCACCTTAGAATGGCTTGTACAGTATGCTGTGTGTTCACTGATTTTTTTTTTTGCTTACTCCGGCAGGTAGGACCGAGTAGTACAAGTAGGGTGAAACTAGCAGGATTTGAGGCAAAGGCAGTTAGGAACAGCATGACTCATTGTGAGGCCAGGATAGCTGGAGTGTCAGGACTCGTCATGAAGCCAGGATAGTTGGCAGCATCAGGACTGATCGTGAGGCCTAGATAGTTGGGAGTGGCAGGCCTCATTGTGAAGCCAGGACAGAAGCACAGGAAGAATAAGTTGCTAATGGCACTAAAAGTGGCAGCAATCAGAAAAGCTGAGGAGCTAACTGCATATTGAAGATAAATGACACTCTGGTGGTCTGTTTTTCTCTGGGTTTGAGTCTGTCTGTTCTCAGCCTCAGTAATCCCCCATGACTCTCTCTTGTGTCTTTCTTTGGGTTTGAGTCTGTCTGCCTCAGGCTCAGTAATCCCCATGGTGCTCTCTTGAGTTTCTTTGGATTTGTTTGGATTTGAGTCTGCATGCCTCAGGCTCAGTAATCCACATGGCTTTCCCTCATACGTCTGTAATCTTTTCTATGTCCGTTCATGGCTGTCATGTGTCCCTCTGCAGTGCGATTGTTCTGCATGTCAGTAACTGTCTGTCTTGCGTGATGGGGTCAGTTTATCTAATGCTGCTTGTATATTTCAGTTTTTCCATAGTGCTGTCTTTGTCTTGTGTTTGGGAGTGTGTGTGTGGTGTCTCAGTTCTGTCTTGTAGTAGGTGCTGCTTTCATTTTGTGTGGACCTCTGTTCAGTCTTGCAGTAGATTTGTCCTGGTCTTGTGTGTCTCTGTCCTGTGTGTGGGTGTTCAGCCTTGCTGCAGTGCTTTCTTTATCATGTGTGTCTCTCCTGTGTGCAAGAGTCTGTCTAGCTGTCTGTCCTGTGTGCCTCTTTCCTGTGTGAGGGAGTCTGTGTGGGTGTCTCTGTTCAGCCTTGCTGTATTACTGTCTTTGTCTTGTGTGTCTGTGCTGTGTGTAGGAGTCAGAGTGGGTGTCTTTGTGTATCTCTGTGGGACTGGCTACCTTGATGTGGTACAGAGGCTTGTCATAATGTAACAACATTGCTACTAAATGCCAGTCAGTCATAGCACTCAATCTCTTGGCACAAAAAATCTGGACAAAGCCAAAGATAATGGGGGGACAGTCCCAAAAATCAGAACAAATTTTAAATATTGCTCTTATAAACTTGCAAAGTTGCTAGGATAAAAGGTCTTGTGTTACCATGCATTTTATGAAGGATATGAAGTCTGAAACTCAAATGCCTATCATTTAGTGAATTTAACCCTCGATGATTTGCCACAAAAATCCAAACTACAAATGTTGAGGAACAGGTGAAAATGAGTGAAATCTGGATATTCTGTGAAAATCTGAGCAGTTGAGGAGTATGCAATCAATGTGTGTGCAGCTCTCAGTTGCTACCTTGTTGTGGTACAGGGGGTTGTCAATATGTAACATGGGTACTAAATACCAGTCAGTGTGTGTGTGCACCTCTGTGAGTGGCTACCTTGCTGTGGTACAGGAGCTTATCATAATGTAACATTGGTACTAAATGGCAGTCAGTGTGTACGTTGGCACATCAGTTCTTAATCATCTGAATGTAGTAACACTGTAGTGATAGTTAAATGGTGCTGGATGATCTGGGAAGGGGGTGCAACGGCAATGTGGTCACATTTATATTCTCCTGAGTAAGGCTCCCAACTTAAAACTTGCTTATGACCCCCAAAATGCTAGGAGCAGCCTTGCACCTGAGTTACCACCAACACAGGCAGATGGGACTTAGGAGTGCTGCACCCTGTAATGCTGCATTGCAGTATCACTTATGATACCACCAACACAGGCAGATGGGACTTAGGAGTGCTTCACCCTGTAATGCTGCATTGCAGTATCACTTATGATACCACCAACACAGGCAGATGAGACTTAGGAGTGCTGCACCCTGTAATGCTGCATTGCAGTATCACTAATGATACCACCAACACAGGCAGATGGGACTTAGGAGTGCTGCACCCTGTAATGCTGCATTGCAGTATCACTAATGATACCACCAACACAGGCAGATGGGACTTAGGAGTGCTGCACCCTGTAATGCTGCATTGCAGTATCACTAATGATACCACCAACACAGGCAGATGGGACTTAGGAGTGCTTCACCCTGTAATGCTGCATTGCAGTATCACTTATGATACCACCAACACAGGCAGATGGGACTTAGGAGTGCTTCACCCTGTAATGCTGCATTGCAGTATCACTTATGATACCACCAACACAGGCAGATGGGACTTAGGAGTGCTGCACCCTGTAATGCTGCATTGCAGTATCACTAATGATACCACCAACACAGGCAGATGGGACTTAGGAGTGCTGCACCCTGTAATGCTGCATTGCAGTATCACTAATGATACCACCAACACAGGCAGATGGAACTTAGGAGTGCTTCACCCTGTAATGCAGTATCACTAATGAAACAAATGCATCCAATCACATGGGATGGGATTTAGCACCAACAGGTGACTGCATAAATAAGAGCTCAGTATCTCACTTAGCCTGTGTCTACAGTATATGGCCTCACACCTAATGACATGACTAAAATATCAGTTGTCAACCTTTAGACCAGCAAGTACATGCATGACCAGCCTTATCTTTGAATGTGGTGTTCATGACAGATACCCAGTGACTTGCATACAAATTTGAAAAAACGTTACCACCCAGGCTAAGGTCAGACATGCTATTCCAAATAACTTTTAGGTTAACATGTATATAAAGTTTCCTTTATGCGAGTGTCAAGCCCATTCAGATGGCATAACATTAACGATCATTCTGCTTGGCACCTCTATATTGCATGGGTAACTATTTCCCTCCTCTTTCCAGAACAGTGTCAGCTTGTAGCCTGGGAGGTATGATGTCCCTTTCAAGAAATGGAACCTGGATCTACCACTGACTGGCATTCTGTTTTACATTAGTTTACTCTGTGGGCATGAAAGTGTGACACTGTTTGAACGGTAACATGTTGCTCTACAGTAGTTTGTTTGCACTACTTATATTCTGAGAAACTCTCTCAGGGGTGTAGCCAGAAATTTATATTTTGTACTCAGACTTCATGCTTTTTCATCAACCACCCACCTATCATTTAAAAAATGTACTCAACCTTCAAAATGTTGCCCTTATAAGCTTTCTAAAGGGGCACACTATTTTCAGGTGCTGTAATTTACAACCTTAAAAATGTAGTGGCGCATTCTTATCATATAGGTGTGTTTGTAAAGCCTTATACAAAACAATACACACTAGTTTAGGCAGTTCTAAACATTTTGTGCTGTTTCAGTCACACAGTTTCTGAGATATATTAGAAAAAATGCACTCATCTGAGAACAGTGAGTATGCATAGCTACACCTTTACCTTCTGGTAATTTAGGTGACTTTGGCATGTAGACCTGTGGTGACCATCAGCGTGTCTTATTCTATACAATCTACTAAGTCAGGACTGCAATAGTCACAAGAAAAAAGTAATGTACTCACCATAACATTCCATCTATATTGTCGATTTTTTTCATCTCTCCTCACAAATGGGTTTCGGATTCAATCATCGGATCCAACTTGGCCGTTACTAAGCTTGTGGGAACAAAAGAAGCTCTTGGACAATTCCCCTTACCCACAATGTATCTCTCCTTGTTCCCTCAGATATTGTTTGCCATAATTCACACTGGCAAGAAATCTAGAAATAAAACCAAAGAATGAAAGATGGTTGAAGAGACCAGTTCTGCAGAGACAAGGATAAATAACATGTCCTATAGTATAAAAACTTCTCATTCAACCAGGGCTGGAGGCTGGAGGCTGGAGGGAGGGGATGTGAGGAGAGATGAAAAAAATTGACAATACAGATGAAATGCTACGGTGTGTACATAACTTTTTTATCTGATATTGTCAATTTTTTCATCTCCTCCTCACAAATGGGACAGAGTCCCCCAGCTTCCTATATCCTGTGCAGACTCAAGGGAGAACGTTCCTCAGAACCATTGAACCAAAGCAGGCCCTTTCCCTGGAGACCATGTCCAACTTATAATGAGAGATAAATAAGGCTCGCCAAGGCCTTTGACACCATTCCCCTTTCTGGAATCATAGATAAACTTACTAAGCTGAGCATTAATCCCTACATCACTCAATGGGTTGCCAACTGGCTTACTGACAGAACCCACACTGTAAAAGTAGCTGACTCCAAATGCAGCTCCAGACAAGTGACAAGTGGACTACCTCAGGGTTCAGTCCTGGAACCTCTCTTGCTTGGCATCTACTTCTCTGAAGTACAGGCTAACACTAAGGGACTCTGGCTAACAAAGTTCGCAGATGACTGCAAACTGGGAACCATTATTGAATCCCCAAATGATGTTGATACTCTACAAAAGGGCCTTACAGAAACAGATGCTTGGTGCCAGAGCCATGGGCTCAAGCTCAATGCCAAGAAATGTAGTTATCCCCTCTGGGAAAAAAACATGCACCTGTGAATTACCACATAGGTGGCAGTACACTAAACACTGAAAGTGTGATAACAGACTTAGGGATACAAGTGGACAGTGGTCTCACCTTCAATAACCACATCACCACAACAGTCAGGAAATCCTTCTATGTGGCACACCTCATCACTAAGGGCTTTTCATCCATAAAAAAGGAGGTCATTGTCCCACTGTACTCATCCCTCATTAGACCCATTATAGAATACAATGCCCCATTTGGTATGTACCTCTCAAAACATCTGCAACAACTGGAAAGGACGCAGAAATACCTCACTAAAAGAATCACAGGCCTAAAGCAGATGCCCTATGCTGACCGCCTTAAAAAACTCCAGCTATACTCTGTCGCATATTGTCTACTCTGAGGCGATCTCTGCTTAACATACAAGGCAATGTCAAACCCAGAGCTGTTGGACATGCTACACTTAAAGAAATCCCAATCCCTCAGAGCCACATGCTCCAGGGATCTAAACCTTGTCATCACAATAAACAAAACATGCTGGAAAGATAGGTTCCTGACCCAGAGACGCCCCAGACTCTGGAATAGACTGCCCATACATGTCAAGCAGAGGACCTCTTTGGCCCTCTTCAAAGGGAACCTTGATGACTGGATGGGAGAAAGGAAATTCACCCTAGGGATCACGTCAGTTGCCCTGCTAGACAGGGTTCCAGGGAAGTAAATAGTGTGGGAAGAAATAGCCAGAGAATTGTTATGGCTAGGCTTGTATAGGCCCTAGGGCCGATAGCCGAGTACCAACCTATGAACCTATGATTGTTTGACCAAGTGGCTGCTGTCTTCCATGGAAGTGTTAGTTTGAAAAACAGCAGATGAGGCCATGGTCCTAGTTGAATGAGCCCAAACAGGCTTGGAGAGATTAATACCCTTTGAGGTGTAAACAAAGGAAATGCAATCGGAAAGCCACCTCGATAAAGTAACCTTGGAGACTGATGAACTTTCTTAGGACTTGTAAAAGCAATGAACAACTGGTTTGTCTTGCAAAACTCTTTGGTTTTATGTAGGTTCATAAGTTCATAGGTGTGGACTAGGCTAATAGCCCTAGAGCCTTTACAAGCCTAGCCCGATGTTAGTTTCCAGTGCCTCTATCAAGTAGAGCCACTGGAATGATCCCCAGGGTGAACTTTCTATTTCCCATCTACTCAAGATTTCTCTTGAAGAGGGCCATTGAGGTGCTCTACTTGACATGTATGGGAAGTCTATTCCATAGCATGGGCAGTCTCTGAGTTATGAACCTGTCCCTCCAGCATGTTTCTGTTAATTGTGGTAATGAGGATGAGGTCTCTGGAGTGTGTGTTATGGAGGGATTTGGATTTCTTTAGATGTAGCATTTCTAACAGAGCTGGGTCAGACATGGCTTTGTAAGTCAAGCAGAGGTCGCCTCTTAGTAGACGATATGAGACAGAGAATAGCTGGAGTTTTTTGAGTCTGTCCATGTAGGACATGTGTTTAAGGCCTAGGATCCATCTAGTGATATAGGGGCTGATGCCTAATTTGGTGAGTTTATCAATAATTCCAGAGTGGAGAATGGTCTCAAAGGCCTTGGCCAGATCGAGGTAGGCTGTGTGAACTGCCTTGCCCTCATCCACAGCTCCGGTGACTGACTCAAATAAGTCAACCAGGTTGAGCAGGCATGATCTACCTTTCACAAAATCAAATTGTGTGGGATGTAGAGTTTGGAGATTCCCTATATCCTTGTTCATTAGTCCATGATGATGCGTTCCATAGCCTTACATATCAGACTCATCAGTCTAATGGGGCTATAATTCCCAGGGTCTGTAGCCACTCCCCCTTTATGGAGAGGGATGACTGTAGCAGTGTGCCATTCTGTAGGGACAAAGCCTGAGGTGAGGCTGTGATTGAACAGGGCACACAGATGTGGTGCCAGTTCACTCTGTAGTTCATGTAGATCACAGCCAGGGATATTGTCAGGTCCCATAGAAGCTGTATTCTTGGCCTTGGACAATGCAGCTTTAACCTGTGCAGCAGTAAAGCTGGGTGCCTGGCATTCCTTCAGTATTGTGATTGGTCCTTTGGGGGGGTAAAGTTGGCACTGACTCTGTCGGCCAGTACATTGGCAATATCTGTTGGCTCAGTATAGGAGGTACCATTGTGCAGTAACTCAGAGCAAACCTGGTATTGCGGTGGAGATTCTTTGATATAAATATAGAAGGGTTTGTAGTTGTTTTTAGTGTCTGCTGCAATTCTGCCTTCATGGCTGGCTTTAGAGGTTTTGATGAGGGATCTCAACTTTTTGTCAAGGCTAATAAAGAAGTTTTTCCAGTATTGGGACTTCACCTTTTTCCTGCAATAGTTTCTTCCTTCTGTTGTAGAGTTTATTAACAGCAGGGGACTGCCAGATTGGCTTCCTTTTTTTGGAGGAGAGTGTCTTGGTTCTGTTGGGTATGGCTAGTTCCATGCATTTATGTACATGTTTGTACAGTGCATTGGTGTATGATTTGGCAGTCACCTTTGCGGGGGGGGGGGGGGGGTGTTGGTGAAATGTGAATTTCCATGGTGATTAGTTTTTGGTCAAATCTAACCAGGGAGAAATTGACTACTGCTGTAGATCAACAATTGCCCATGTTAATAATAACCAGGTCAAGGATGTTGCTTCCTCTAGTGGGGGTAAGAATGAGCTGGTCCAGGGCATTGGAATTGATGAATTCCAGGAAGTGTTGGGCTAGTGTACTGGTGCATGATTAGTTTTCCCAGTTGATGGAGAGGTAGTTGAAGTCACCTAGTATGAGAGTGTTGGGATGGACCCTAATAGTTTCCAACATGCTTAGGAACATGGAGTGAGAGTCTTGGGATATGGTTGGGGACCTATAGCAGGCTACAACCTGAATTGTCATCTTACCCAATGTTAGTTGTACCTGATGTATCTCAGATGTGTTATGCTGGGCTACTAGTCTGGAGGTGTGCATATCCTTTCTGAATATGGAGATACCACTGCCTTTGGAGCTTTGGTCCATGTTCTGGGGCCAAAAGGTGTGCAATGAGTTATAGCCTGGTAGCACAGGGGTGCTTTCTGCTGCTTTAAACCAGGTCTCTGTTACAGCACAAATGTCGATGTTCTCCATTTTGAGGAGTGCTTCGAGCAAGTGCATCTTGAGATTTAGACTTCTAGCGTTGAGCAGCATGACCCTCAGATTGCAATTATTTATAGCTGTTATGGTGATAATTTGGTCTTTGCAACATCACCTAAAAAAGGCACTATAGGGGTGGCAAGAGCCTTAGCCAGTATTCTGAAACCCAGGGGTGACAGATGCAGGCCATCTCTGGCAAAGCATCGAGGTGGGTCAGTCATGTTATCCCAAGCAGACACATACTGGATCCCCTTAGAATGACACCAAGAACGTAGCCAATTGTTGAAGTCAATCATTTTCTGCTTGCACTGCGGTATCATTCTGGGTGATGGTAGGATGCTGCTCAAAGCTAGGGTCATACCTGCCTGGGCCACATAATCCGAGAGATCCTCCATGTCTCTTTTCATGTAGTCCAGGGAGGTGCATCTCAGGTCATTCACACCCACATGGACAGTGACAGAGTCATACTTGTACTTGTTGTGGAGTGACCTGAGTGCGTGTGTTATGTGTCGGATTCTGGCACCTGATAGACAGCTGACTTTACCTTCTCCTTATTCAATCTAGTGAGTGGGGCATCAGTGTGCCTCACTATTGAGTTACCTATGATTAGTGTATTGGGCAAACTGTTTTGCCTTAGGGGCTTAGGTTGAGGGGCACACTGTCTAGGTAAGCTATGTGTCTTTTGGTTTGTGCTGTGTTGTGGGGGTCGAGTACATTTCTGCCTTGGAGGTCTCTGCTGTTTGCGTAGATTTCTATTGAGAGCCTTTGCGAAGGTGGGTGTTTGGTTTGTGTTTTTATGTGAGAGCTGTGATGGTCGGTGTTCTTGAGAGCTATGTGTTGCATGTGGTGTGGTGCAGGTGTTGACCTTTTCCTCTTGACCAGCTATTCTGGTCTTGGCTTGAGAGTACATGGCTTCCAATTTCGATATATAAGTGCATCTCTCACAAGTCTGAGTGTTGGGAGGTAAGAGAAGAGGGTTGTCTGTGTACACAAGGCAGTTGCTACACTACTTCAGTATGCCCAAGTTCACCAGGTTAATAGGGGAAAGCACAAGGAACTGACCTTTTGACATGCCAGGAGGGATGGCCATTATTACTAAGTACTGGCGCTTTTTCCTTATATATTTCTTTTAAAGGAAAAATGTTACTCACAGTGTCTGAGTCTGTACAGAGCACTGCCACACACTTGAGGGGAAATTAATATGTAGACCCTGAAAATTTAAGGATGAAGTATTTAGGCAGATATTCTGAAGTTATAAAGATATCAAGCAGTACTTAGTGAAAAGTAAAGAATTAGCTTGTCAAGAATGATGAAAAGAGGGAGTCACATGAATGGCTACTGCCTGGCTACTACTAATGCTGGTCTTAGCACAGCTTTACTCTTTTGGGATACAATGCTCCTTTGCTTCTTCTCTCACCAGAAGCAAAATGTTAGCACCAATCCCAAGAACAGAAGCAGGCCACTGCCTGTTTGGTGATCCACAGTCTTGTCCCAGATGATGCAAGTGTCTGCAGGCTTATAGCCTTTTTCTGGTAGATGCCTGGAATAGCAACCAGACCAATCAGGTACGTTAAGCACACACTCACTCTCCAACCAGAAAGGGTCAGGAATCAATGCACTCTGCTCCTACTCCCACCATGATCAGAATATAAGCACAGATTCCAAGCTGTCACCTATAAAGCAATTATTAAGCTTTCTGGTGATCAGCAGGCTCCAGGAAATAATGTAACTGCACTCCTTCTCTCACCAGGAGAAAACAAAAGCACTAATCCCAAGATGACTACTGAGAGGCAGAATGTGGGCTCTCCAATAATTGGTGGTCTTGCAATAGATGCTTAAAGATAAGATGGAAAAAATGATTTATCCTAAACACTGCAGTGTGCACTAGTGGAGTTGCGAAAGTAGGTAACTTAAGTTTTACCTGTCTAAAAAGTTAAGTTTTAGTGTACAGTCACTATTTTTAAAACAGCAAGATAGACTGAAAGGGGGTGGTCACTTTTGTATTCAGATGCTATGGAATACAGTAGGATGGCCAATAAATTTAAATAGATGGATGGGAGTGATTTCACAAAATGATAATTTTGTGCTTACTCACACCAGCCAGTAAAAGTAGAGAGGAAATTAGATATATGGTCAAATTAACATAAGAGGCAGGCAACTAGAAAGACATTAGTGTTTAAGAACACAACAATAACAGGGTAGGAAAGTTGGAAACAATTCTGTCTGACACAAGAGACAGAGCTGTAGTCTCTTTTCAAATTTTAATATGCAGTTAAAAGCAGAACACAAGTAAAACACAGGGCAAAGAAAACAAAGCACAGTATGCAAAATAGGAAAAGGCAATACTGTAATACAGAATATAACAAATGAAAAATATACTAACCTTTCCCTCACAGCAAACTGTAGCAGAGTCTGGGTGAACCTTTCTAGTAAAGGTAGAATTGTAGCTGCCTATGCACATCCAGCAAGTGTAGTATATATTCACCTTTGTTGCTGAAGTTAAGGAAGAAGACAGGGAAATGGATGGTTCGTTGATATTGGTTTGAGAAACAACTTTTGGGAGAAAGGAGGGGTTAGTACATAAAGACTCTGTCTTTGTGGAAAAGTCAGATATGGAGATTTTGAGCATAAAGCTTGGATCTCTGAAATTCTCCTTTCAGATGTAATTGCTACTAGAAATATAGTTTTCCAGGAGAGAAACTTATCACAGAAGGCTGCAGGTTCAAAAGGTGGTTGCATAATAGAACATAGCACTAAACTGAGGTCCCACGGAGAAGGATCCCTGTGAGGTGGCCTTAACATCTGAGTTCCTTTTAAGAAGACTTTGTAAAGTTTGTGAGAAATTAGTGACAAGTTATCCTCTCCAACATGAAAATCTGAAATAGCTGCTAATTGAACTTTAATTGTAGAGGCAAATGCTCCATCATTAAAAAGCTAAGGAAGAAAATCTAAGACAAAGTGAACAGGGGCTGTAATAGGATCTACATTAAGCTGTTGCACCCAAATAACAAATCTCTTCCATTTACTTTTGTAAAGCTTTTGGGTGGAAGATTTATGAGATGACAACAAAATATGTCTGACTGGCAATGAGAGCATGGGTTGTCTGACAGTTAACGAAACTAGAGAAACCAAGTAGTCAGCCTGAGATTGTGGAGGCTTGGATGAAATATTCCTGTTGGGTGTGACAGCAGCTCTGAAAAGCTTTTCAAAATCCAGGGCTTTTTCTGAAGATGAGGCCAGAGGAAGGGAGACCAAATTTGATGAGGCCATAACGGGACAATGAGGATGACTGTTCTCTTCAACTTGCTTGCTTTCTGGATGAACTTTGAGATCAAGGGGAATGGGGGAAAGGCATAAAATAGACCGGTGGTAATCATGAGTGAGAGCATCCGTCAGGGACTCCCCTGTAGGGGATCATGGCAAAGTAGTTGCTGCATTTGTTGTGCAGGGAGGAAACAAAAAGGTCACAGCAAGGCTGGCCCTATCCACGGAAACTATCCTCCACTACCCTTCAGTTGAGGGACCACTCATGAGACATGAGAATAGATCTGCTCAAACTGTATGCTATCATGTTGGACTTCCCCAGAATGGACATTGCTATGAGAAAGCGGTTGGTGGAGATCGCCCATTACCACACTCTGAGGGCTTCTCGACATAGAGAATAATATCTTTTTCCCTCATGCTTGTTTATGTACCAGACCACTGACATATTGTCTGACTGAATTGCAACTGTCTCTAGAGGAAAAGTAGATTGGAATACTTGCAATGTGAGAAGCACAGCTCTCATCTCTGGAACACTGATGTGCAGAATTGCCTCGTCTGCAGACCAGGTTCCTTGGACTGTTCTCTGCAGCTAATGCCCCCCAACCTATCTGAGAAGCATCTGTGGTTACTGTGGCCTGTGGCTGTGGGGGAACAAAGGGTCAGCCTTGTAACAAATTATCTGATTGCATCCACCATAAGAGGGATCTTTTGCATGCATTTGTTATCAGAATCTGGTGAGAAATGGGATGATGAAGAATCAACCACTGGGCAGCTAGGCAGGAGCCACTGCAGATTTCTCATGTGGACTCTAGCTAACGGGACAAATACTATTGCCGCAGCCATTGACCCTAATGCTTGAAAAATGTGACGTGGCTACCTTCCAATTTTGAAGCAACCTGTTTGTCATCTGATTAATAATCTTGATGTTGGAAGTCAGGCAATCATCTGAGTAGTGTCCAAAACTACTCCAATGAATCCCAAGGTCTGTACCAGTTCCAGATGTGATTTTTGGTAGTTTATTGTGATTCCTAATTCTGCACAAAGTTGAAGAACTGAGTCCCGTGTATTTAACAGTAGATGCCTGCTCAGGGCGAAGATGAGCCAGTCATCTAAATAAGTAAACACTCAGAATCCTTGTCATCTCAGGTGAGCAGCAATCACTCCCATACTCTGGGGGCTGCTTTGAGACCAAAGTGTAGTGCTCTGAACTGGAAATGACTAGCTCCCAACCAGAAGCGTAAGTATCTGCTAGAGCACCTGTCCATCTTTGTATAGTAGTACGCATCCTGAAGATCTACTGAGCACATCTAATTGTCCTTCTGCAGGAATGGAAGTATGGACTGAACCATGACCATTTGGAACTTGCTGCATCAAACTAACTTGTTTAGTTTGGTGAGATCCAGAATCGATCTCCAGTCCCCTGTTTTCTTTGGAACTAAAAAGAACCTTGAGTAAGTTCCAAATCCTCTGTGGTCTGAGGGTACCTCTTGGATGACTCTTTTTTTCTAGCAGTTTCTGAACCTGAAGAACCACCTGCTCCCTTTGACTGGGTGGGCCATCTGGGAATCTGTTGATAAGGGGAGGTGACTAATTGAAGGGAATCTGATAGCCTCTGGATATAATCCTCTATACCCACAAATTGGAAGTTATGTTTTGCCATGCTCTCCATTGCAGGGATAGTCAACCCCCAATTGCCTTCAGAGATGGACAGTCAGGCCTCCCTTCAGGAGTGCTGGAAGAGTTTCCAGAAAAAGGGATCTTGAGAGTCCTGGTTTTGCGGGTCTCCTCTGCCATGAGGGTGGCATCTCCCATTATTATTCTCCCCTCTACCTCTAGGGGAAAAAATCTCCATGTGTGTCAAGGCAAGAACTTTGAGATTTTTTGAACTACATCTTCCCACTTCCTCTCTGACCTTTAGAGTAGGGTCTCTGGGGTATGGAAAAATGTATGCCCATGGCAGACAGAATCTTACCTTTCCTTCTGGAAAGGGTATCCTTAACTTTAGGCCCAAAAAAAGAAGAACCATCAAAAGGGGTGCTGACAAAGGAAGAGTTAAAGGCTTCTGCAAAGTCACATAGGTGCATCCAGGCATGTCTCATGGAGATGCCGGAAACAGCCGCCCTACTCGTCCCTTTGGCTGTATGTGCAATAATCCTCATGGAAGAGTTAGCTATAGAGTGTAGGGTCACTAGCTGGGAAGCTACCTTCTACCATACCCTCTCAGCTACTGATCCTTCCAGGGTATCTGATAACTCCTTAATCAAGTCCCTTTGTAACCTAGTAAAATGGGAAAGATAGTTCAGCAATCTCAAAGCAAATGTCGCTGAAGAGAAAACACACTTCCCACATCTATCCATCATACTAGAATCTTTATTAGGAGGGTGGATAGTAGAGCTCTCCTGCAAGAGTTCCTTTTTAGTCACTGCCACCACGACCATTGTATCTACTGCAACACCCTTAGTCCAAAAGGCTTTGTATGATGGAGCTGTAATTATCTTGCTTGGTCTCTGGGGAACAGGCTCGATGGAATCTGGGGACTCCCACACCCACCAAGAGATCATACCTATGATCTCATCGGTGGGTAGAGTCACTGAGGAAGGATGTTTTTGATATCTGAAAGCTTTGTTGTTTTTTAATAAATTTTATTTGGCTTGACGGTGTGGAGAGATTATTTTCTTTTTTGAGAACCAAAAGCTGCCAGGTACACCGACTCCTCAGGACAAGGATTACTGGACTGCCAGCTGCCTCTCTGTTTCAGTATTTCCAGAATCTCCCCAATGGATACATCCTCAAGAGGTGACCATGGGATCCTCCTTTATCGAGGTCAGAGTCTTCAGTGGCACAGTCCTCTGTGGAGTCCAAATGTTTCTTCTTACAAAGTCTCTTCTGAGGAACCTCCTCAATGGGAGACTCTGGGTAGGTATCCAAAGAGACAGGGGCACCTTGCTGGGTATCCTAGTGCTTGAAGTCGCACTGTCCTAGTGGAGCATCCTGGTCGGAAGAGGTACACAGGGAATCCGGATGGAATTGAGTATCCAAAGGGGGGATGCCCTTTTACTTGCAGTGGCAGCTATCACCCTCTCAAAGGCCCCAAAGGCTGCTTATTAGTGAAAGAGGACTCCAGCTCTGACAAAACATGCTTGCAAGACAAAGCCTCTTCCAACCCTGAAGACAGCTCACCCTGGGTAGAAGCCAGAACTGAGATCACCTGTGCAGAAGCCCCGAGATACATCGACTGCTGTGACTGTCTGGGAATCAAATACTCCCAAGGACTGTGAAGGCCACTATGACTCAGGGAGCTCTCCGGTTCTGAGAAAACTGAAGAGTTCAGAGCAAAGGCCTGATCAGAAGAAGATGTTTTCAGATCCAACCTAAAGGGTACTGGATGTATCAGATCTGAGGGCTCTGAAACTTGCTCTGAAGTTGGAGGAGGATCCAGAGTGGGAGTAGTAGACTCAAGAAGCCCTGGAACCGAGTGGGTTTGGGTCGAGTGTGACTTAGTTATACCCTGTGCTGCGCCCACAGAATCTTCTACACCAAATGCTCCACATCATCCTCAGAAAGGCTCCTGGTTGAATGAGGAGAGGACCCAGACAGGGATTTTGGCCTGGAAAAAAGGGGAGTGGCATTCTGAAAGGCACAAAATCATAGTTTGGAGAGTACCTGGTTCAAGTAATAATAATGGGTTTAAAAGCACTCTTCTTTGGATCTCATACCAATGGATCCAGCCCATTCTTACCAGATGATTCTGGAGCCAAAGATACTGAATCCGGTTTGTCAGCAGCTGGCACTGATGGTCCCGACAGGTCTTTTACAGCATGTTTTGAAATTTTGGTCTTCGGCTCTAAAGTATCAGATGGAGCCAACAAAGGCCTCTTCTTGCCCTTATCACTAGACTTCACAGAAAGGAAAGAAGCAGGGCTAGATTAAGCAGACTTTGATTTTGAAGTGGGTGGTTTTACTGGGTAAGCAGAAGTGGCCTCTTCAAAAGCAGAGGGTGCATCCATTTCAAGATAAATTTATTTCTTCTTTTAACCAATGCATGGTGGTTGAAAGTGTAGCAAATGTCGCAATTTTCTTGTAAGTGGAGAGGCCCTTAGCAATACATACACAGAGTGCGAATCACTGAATCCCCACATTTGGTGCACTTTTTAAAGCCAGCAGACTTGTCATGTTTGTCCGACATAATGACAGGAAGGCAGACACTAGGAAAAAGGAAGGAAGTAGAAAAAAAAGATCTTTTTTTGTTAGAGAAATTTAAAAAAAAAAAACAGGGGGGGGGGGTTAAAGCTACTAATGATAGTAGATGAGATTATCTAAAAAGGTAAAGGACAGAAGGAAAATTCTTTATTAAAAAAATGGTAGGGGAGAGAGAGAAGTAACCTAATAAAAAGCAGTTACTAACGGAAGGAGAACATTTTTAGCACAAGGGAAGAAACCAGGTTGAAAATGAAAAACTGAAAAGCTAGAAGGTATAAGCAGAAAAACAGTAATTCAAATAATATGACCTGACAATCCAAGAGCTCTAAGGCCCTTTCATCTTTCGCAAAGTGGCAAACAAGATCTGAGGGAACAGGAAGAGTTGCATTGAAGGAAAGGGGAGTTGTCCAAGAGCTTCTTTGTTTGCTATGAGCATAGTAACAGCTCAGTCAGATGTAATGATGGATCTGTAACCCATTTGTGAGGAGAGATGAAAAAATTGACAATATCATATTTTTGTTTGCGATTTCTCAGCTACCAAACATGAAGAATGGTTATACTCTTGTTTCTGTTACTTGCCATCTGCTACTAAATGAGATGACAGTATGACTTGCACAGATCCTTGGGAAATGAGCTTGTTTGAAGCTGCCATTCAGTCTGCATTTCTCACATTATGAACCACTTCGACATTTTGTAACCATTTTCAGCTCAATCTTCAACAAAATTTGTAATTCCTGTAATTTGTGTCAGTAGCTACATTTTGACTAACATTTTATAATTACTTACACAATAAATAAAGCTGATATGCATAATGTTAGTTTTTTTTATTTTTTTATTTATTTAATCATTTTTTTGCAGAATGCTATACTATTGGTAAGGAATGCCATAGTAGGTAGTTTTCATTTAAATTACTATAAGCTTGGTTTCATCACCTTTGACTCTCTTTCAGCCACTAATCACTTGAAGCTTTAGTTTGAAACAAAACTTTTCAGTGGCAAAAAGAATTCAACTGTAGGTGTGAACTTGATGAGACAGTGAAGAGAGGTGAAAATGTTCCCATTCACATTGATGAGGGACAAGAAACAGAGGTTTGTTCTGTATGTTTGAGATTTATCTACTATGAATGATTTACCCTGAAGGGACTGTAATTACAATATGTGAGAAACAGTGCAGAAGTCATTATTGGTGGGTCATATTTTTATAGGAGTTCAGGGATATTTTCAATTTATGATTTTTGGATCAGTTGAAAGAAGTTAGTGAAAAGCTGGAAGAGTTTAATTCAATCATCTTATATTACTTTTTTTTTTTGTTTGTTTGTTTTTAGGATGGGCTGAATGAGGATTTGTGAAAGGAGGATTTCTGAGTTTAGGTCCTGTTGAGGCATGTTTTGGGATAATGGCCATATTTTATTGCAAGGGTACTGGGTAGGGGTTTTGAGAGTATTATCTGAAGAAGAATGTCATCTTTTTTATAAGGCAATGGCTACTGGAGGAGTTTGTACAGTATATGTTAAACCAAGCAGCTGCTTGTTATTGCTGGTAAAATTGTGTTTTATTCTCTATTTCTATGATAAAAAATGAATTTAGCTCTTATAGTATGTGTACAGTTTGTTGCAGTGTTTTATACTTAAGGAATGTAGTGCTTTGTATAATTAATTATATTTATTTATTTTACAAGTTTCTTATTATAATTTGTGGTGTAGGTAGACAGTAGGTTTTATGTTTGTAGGATCTTAATACTTTTCGGCTCATTTTTATTTCAGATTAATTTTTTAAACTGATTACATCAGAGTGAACCAGCTTTTTTTTTCCTACAAGTGGGATTTTTTTACAAGTAAATACCTGGCTGTCAGTCTGCAGATTATTACAAACCTAAACAACAACCAGGAGTCAGAATCAAACCATGTAACTTTAATAACCCCTCCCCCTGTTTAGACTTCACACTCATTTGAGAAGCAATAATTGACTTTTAATAAAGATTGTTTGTGTGTGTGTGCGTGTGTGTGTGTGTGTGTGTGTGTGTGTGTGTGTGTGTGTGTGTGTGTGTGTGTGTGTGTGTGTGCGTGTGTGTGTGTGTGTGTGTAGAAAGCCTATATATAGGCAGGATTCAGAATGGCTTATTACAATGCAGGAGCCATTTTTCCCCTGGTGGTGGCCATAGCATGGACACCAGTCTTGCTGGAGAAGCCACATGCTAATGCAGCAGTCCAGGTGAGGGGCTAATGCTAATTAGCCATGTGCTGTCCCATAACTGGTGGCAGCTCCAGTCTAAATCACTGCATGGAATTATTTATTTTCTCAATGAGGAAAATGTATATCTGTTCATAGGTAAATGCTAGGCAATCAGTCTGCAGACTATTACACATCTAGAAAATAACCAAATGGTGACCAAAGGTGTGAATCAAACCCTCTGCCTTATGACGGTGAGGTAACACCTTCACCATTATGCCAATCTCACTTGCCATTTTTTGACAGTGTACACACATTCATCCCTATCGGACTGGTTGAAGGCTACTTTGTATCACAACTACAGGTAAGTACAGTGAAGCTATGGGTGTGTGTGCATGTGTCTGTGTGGAGGTGCGTGTATATGTGTATTGTTTTGTTTGTGGGGGGGCACGAATGAAGCTGTATGGATGTGTGTTTGTGTGCATGTATTTGTGTGTATATCTGAGTAGTTGCATTACAGGAGGTAAGTTTAAGGAAGATGGCTCTGTTTATATGTTAATGGGGGTAGCTCACATGCAATTGTGTGACTGAATTGTGCAATGAGTATGAAAATATCAGTAGGTGATTCTTTGTGGAAGCACAGATGAGTGTGTGTGTGTGTGTGTGTGTGTGTGTGTGTGTGTGTGTGTGTGTGTGTGAGTGCGCGATCCTTGCTATCATGATGTGTAGGCTGGTACAGAGAACGTCAGTGTGTTCAGGTCTGACACCACAGTGTTCAATTCAGAGACATGATAATTAGTGTGTGTGTGTGTGTGTGTGTGTGTGTGTGTGTGTGTGTGTGTGTGTGTGTGTGTGTGTCTGTTGGTTGGTGTGTCTGTTGGTGTGTGTCTGTTGGTGTGTGTGTGTCTGTGTGTGTGTGTGTGTGTGTGTGTGTGTGTGTGTGTGTGTGTGTGTGTGTCTGTGTGTGTGTGTGTCTGTGTGTGTGTGTGTGTGTGTGTGTGTGTGTGTGTGTGTGTGTGTGTGTGTATGTCTGTTGGCATCTGTGTGTGTCTGTCAGTGTGTCTCTTTTGGTCTGTGTGTTAATGCGTTCACCTGTAAGTAGGTCTATATAACAGATGTGTGTGATGGTGAGTGAACAAGGACAGAAGTACGCACGTGTGTAAACTTAGAGGCCTGTTGAATTACATGGTTTTACTAATTTTTTTTCCAAGTAGTTGTGGTCAGTTGCATAACTCAGTTTGGTTGAAGGGGCAGCTCCAGGCACAAACTGTCAAGAGACATGATCAGCAGGTGCTGGTAGTGTGTAAGTGAAGTACTGACATTGATTTATGAATCCACAAGGATATCAGGGCTTCATAAATGAATGTTGATACTAGTTTTATGGCCCATCTGAAGCTCTTACAGTGAAGTGAGTGTGTGTGTGTGTGTGTGTGTGTGTGTGTGTGTGTGTGTGTGTGTGTGTGTGTGTGTGTGTGTGTGTGTAGAAACTGTGCTTGTTAAACTTTTAGCAAGTGGCTTTCTACAATTGCAGTAACAGGGAAGAGCTTTTATGTGTGCTATTTAACTGAGAGATCTATAGAAGGTAACAGATGAGCCAGCCCAGCTATGATTCTGGCTAGGTTTACTATCGCATGGTTGAGGCTTGCAAGCTTGAATAGAGGACAGTCTGCAACTCACTGGCAAAACATGGAATACTGAAGATGCACCATGTTGACCACATCCTTGAACCATGAAAACACCCTACTACTCTGGACCAGTAACAAGTGCTAACATGGGTATGCAAGGAGGGGCAAAGGGAGGTTTCAAAATTGCTGGTCTTCTGTATTCCAACCTTTAGCATCCACCGTTCTGACATGTTCAGGTTGAGCTTGCAAGTCGTGACCACATAATAGTAAAACTTCTGACTTAGGTGAATTCATTTGGACATAAATCTGTGGGGCTGTCTTCTGTATAAGAGCTTTGAGCAGTACTTTACTTGGCTCCCCAGTACTGCTACACACACGCACACACACACACACACACACACACACACACACACACACACACACACACACACACACACACACACACACACACACACACATATATGTATACGCATACTGTATATGTCTACAGATTGCCTTTTAGGGAAACCAGGAAACCTGTTTGAGCAACCAGGCAATCAGCAACTTTTATGTTTTTACACAAGGAGACAAGTCACCCCATCCCTGTCAAGCGAGGATCTTTGCACCCAGCTACCCCTATGCCAATATAAAAAAAATCCAAGGTCATACAACCTTATGTCAGTTTTTAAAAAGTAGTTGACAGCCTTTTTCATCTAAAGTGTTTATATAAATTACTTTTTTGCATATCCACAAAAGTCTTTCCATTCTTTTGAAAATGTTGGGACTTACAATTATCAAGATCTGAATTCAGATCCTACATATTGTTGAATTTTGCCACTGGTTTTGTCCCTAGTCTTTTTAGACAAAACTTGAAAAATTGTGAATAGTCCAAGATCATTGAACAGTTGGTATGGTCAACTCTTTGTTCAATAGGGAGACATTTTAAACGTTTAGTGTTTTACAGTGGTGTTCATTTTTGAAGGACTGAGTAATAAATCTACAGATTTTTTGTTTGTTATTTGAATGTGCGTGAAATTTTTCATTTTTTTTTTTTTTTTGGCTGAGGCTATGACAGATCATATTCAAGTTGAGACAGTAGAATGTCTTTACCTATGGCTGTTCTAGAGGTTTCAGTATGAAACACAACTGTGTAATAATTTTTCTGGACTTTTGCTTCTGAAATAATATTACTTTGTATTTACAAATTGTAAAGGGACACTTTTAGCTTCCTTTGTTCTTTTTTTATTGTTTCTTTCCACCTAGCTGCGTGCTTACCATCAGCCCCCCCCCCCTTCTCATGTAATTGGTTACTCATTCCCCTTCCTTGAGATGGGAGCAGATCAAGAAGGGCTGTTATTTAGATAACCATCAGGGTTTTTTTCCTTGTAGACCATAACACCTCTCACTAGGGCAGCTAACATACATGCTGACATATGTGAAGGCCATGCAATAACCTCCTTCTAGTGGGAAGATGTGGACACTTCCATATACACCCTTGTCAGGAGGCAATGCCTCTTGAAGGACTGCTGTCTAAGCAGCTTGGCAGGAAGCAACTGCATGTACAGACACATTACTTGGATGGAGGAGGAGTTTACTTATCAACTATTTGCATAGATGAATAAACATTTCAGCTTTTGGCTATATTCACAGATACAAAGCTAAAACCATTTTTGGAACAGTTTATTCATATGTTAAGGGATCCATCAATTTTTTTAAGATGTGTTTCCCATGAGTTATATGTCAAAAAAAATAATTTTTGTTCCTTTAGATACTATAGAATTTTCTATAATTCCACATAATAACTTTTTTTTGTTTTGTCTATCAGTGCAGTTAATTTTGTGAATAAACTGATGGAAATTGTGCTATATCTATCCACAACCCTTCCCACCCCCATTTTTTCAGATTGTGTCAGGGTGTCACTTCAACAGTGACAATCATCTAGAGACGGATAGTATTTTCACAAAATTTCAAGAGTAGCAATGGATGCTGCCTGTTCCCCTATCTATGCCAATATTTGTATACAACATTACATGCTTAATTCCCCATTTGTGTGATGCTACAATGCATATTTTAGGTTTATTGATGATATTTGTATTATTTGGATTGACACCGAGGAGAGATTACATGAATTTTTGAAATACATAAATTTAACTACAAGTTTTTTTTAAGATTTGCACATAATTATACAAGGATAAAACTGCATTATTTCAAATTTTCACTTATTAAGGATACTATAAATGGATATTTTACATTTAACTTTTATGGAATGCCTACCTATTTTCCTTAATAGAAATTGGAAATGAGTACAGTATAGTAGAGCCAATCAGGCATTGTTCAATAAAGCAATGACTTTAAGTTATAGACATTAGTGCCACAGCATAAAAAGCTTTGTTAAGAACTGCTGGATATTTCAGCTCCTTCTGGATGTTGCACATGTGGTTAGTGCAAAACCATTGTTTATAAACATGCTCATAATATAAAATGTTTTTACTGCAATAAGAATGACTTTTTTGCTATTAGCACAAATAAAAATGTACTAGAAAATGTAACTTTTGCAGTCAATGCAAGTTTATTCTTGAGACAGAATCTATAGTAATGGATGGTTACGGTATCATTGCATCATGGATTCATCTGTTTGGCAAAATGTTCTTAGTTTTCAACTTACTACATTGGGGAAACCTGAACATTCTTTAAGAAAGCGCATTTCTAAGCATGATTATGATAACTGGAAAATAGGATGTTACTAGTTCTTTAAGTAAGCATAACCTTGTTTGCCCTGGCTTTAAAATATATACTTTCTTGTATTGGAAGGGACTGAAAAAAAAACAGGGGTGGTTAATAGGGGAAAATGAATATAGGGAGTTGATGTGGCAGCTGAGGCTAGCTGCTGATACCACCTCTGGGATTAATGGAAAAATATCTCTTGGTAGTGTTTTAACATTGGGGCAGCTAGACACTGAACACTAAGGCATTATATGGGTATGGATGTCACTATGTACATAAACTGATTTTTTAATATAATAACAACTTGGAACAAAACAGGAGAAAATATACCACGAAGACCAGGAACTATACCTCTGAACAATATATTAAAAAAACATTTATTAATCACCCAGAAGGTCGTTGTGCAAATAGCAAAAGAAATTGCACTGTAAACAAACACAGATAGCAGCAAATGAATCTTTCTCTTGACAAACACAGATAGCAGTAAAATATCTTTCTCTCTTAGCGCCTTGGTCAAAAACAGCCTTTACAGAGTAAACTGTTGTTAAAACAAGACACACCTTATATAACACAATACAAATTCTAAACCGATTAATTAATCACTTATACACTCAATTAATAAAATGAATTTAAAAAGACATAGAATCAAATAAAACTCTTCCAATGTCATTCTTTATTCAGCTCTAATGGATATAAAGTATTATATTTTAGTATAAAAATGTATTATTTTTTTTCTGAGTAAATATTTTATTCTTGCTTCACTCAAATACTTTGCATCTATTTGTTCTAAAAATGTAACTTGTAAGCTACTAAAATTTCCTTCATGTCTCTTATTAAAGTGCTCTGCTACTGGGCTTATAATGTTATTATTCCTGATGTCTCTTAAACACCCTTTTGTATCAAACTTTTTTCCATTTATTTTATCGAATGTTTTTACCAGTGTTGACATATTGTACATTTTCCACAGGGTACTGTACCTATCTCTGATACTAGCCCTCTTATTCCAGCTATTGGTCTTTTAAAATTACTATGAACCAGGAAATCCTTTAAACTACATCCTCTTTGATAAGAAAACAAGCTTTGATTCTGCAAGTGATGGAACTTCCCTTCTTATTATATTCCAAAAATCTATCACCAACTTTTGCAACCTAGTAGAAAATAATGTATATTTAGAAACAAAAAATATAATTTGCTGCAAACTACATTCTCTGTCTTTTATACTAGATTTATTAACTTGATTCCTGTTTCTTAAATCCATTTCTTCATCTGTAAATATTTTTGCATAACTATCCATGACAAGATTCTCATCATAACCTCTATTAAGAAACATGGATATTATTTTTCCAACTTTACTTTTCGCTTCCTGCATGTTACTACACAATCTTTTCACTCTTAGGATTTCTCCATAAGGAATAGATGTCAAAGTATGTTTCGGGAGGAACTAGATGCATGTAGCATATAGCTGCGCTGTTCAAACTTTCTATATAGTTTAGTTTTTACTGTACCATTATGTAGGCCTTCCAAAGTGATATCCAAATAATTCACTTTGATCCCTTCCTGAAGGCCATCATATTTTATTTGAAACCTATTATTATTTAAATAATGAATAAATTAACATATTTCATTTTTACCACCTTTACAAACAAATATAAGATCATCTATGAACCTGAAATATCTTTTTACATACTTTCTATAAAATTCATTGATATATATATGTGACTAAATTCCACAAGGCCCATAAATAAATTTGCATACATGGGGGCAAAGGCTGCCCCCATGGTCGTGCCTTGCAATTGCTTGTATAAAGTACCATCAAATTCAAAGACATTATTGAATAAACAAAAGTAGACTAATTCTCTAATATAGTGTTTTCTGAGACTATCTCCCATAAATAATCCATTGCTTCCATGCCAAAATTATGTTGTATATTTGTGTATAAGCTGGTTACATCTAATACTAAAAAGTACATATCCAATTCCCATTGTAATCCCGGTATCTTTTTTAAAAATTCAAATGAATCTCTTATATAAGATGATAATTTGACCACTGCTTTCAATAAACACTCCTGCAAAAAGCAACCTAAATTGTGAGTAAAGTAACCACTATCCGACACTATAAGACGGCCAGGGGGAGGAGATATGTTTTTATGTATTTTGGGAATACAGTAAAATTTAGCCATTGTACTATCTTTACTAGAAAAATTTTCAGAAATATCCAATTTATTAAAGTAATTTAACCGTGCTCCTTTGTTTAACAGTTGTTCATATTCTCTAATAGCTTGAAAATACACATCCTCAGTCTCTTTATAATACATTTCATTTCTTAAATGTTCCATACACATCTCCCAATAATCAACAGATTTCATAATCACTAACTTTCCCCCTTTATCAGAAGGTTTAAACACTATATGGTTATTTTCACTCAGTTGTTTCAATTTTAACCACTCTATCTTAATTAAATTATATGTTATTGCTCCATTATTAAATTCCTTTAACTCTTTTTCCAATACTAAATTAAGAGTAGTTTGAAAATGCTGTATACATTCATTTTTGTGTGGGGTCATTTACTGCACTGTTATAACTTGATATTACTTGTGAACCTCTGCTATCTCTGAAAAAACAAAAACAAAAAAAAATCTTGCTTTTTTCCCACTTTTCTGAGATTTAAAAAAGTTCAAGTTACAGGCTTGCTGTTCTTAAACTGTTTTGTAAGTTTCTGTGAGGCCATTTTTGCTTGGGCTAGAGGAAAGTCTCTCTGTTGATCAGTGGCAGTGTAAAACATTGAGCTGCTTCCCTGCCCCCCATGGGAGTGGTTACTGACTTGAAACTGTAGTTTTATTGGCCGTTTTGGGTCAATTCCTGGCTCTTTCCAGCCCCTGCTATCAAGCGTGCTTTAGAGTGCTTTAACGCGATTTAGCGCGGAGTTGCTACCAGAGCAGCATCGGGCAGCACCGGTTTAACAAGGTTAAACTTTTTCTGGCTCCATAAAGTCTGTTCTTCATTTTTTCCCTTAGAACTGCTCAACTAGTAATCTAAACAGTATATCCCTTAACTAAAAAGCGCAGCACTTGTTCCTAAAAGCTTTTACTTGTCTTAAAAGCATCTTCTTTTCAGGTTTAGCACTTCTGTATTATACAAAGTCCCTCACTAGCAAACCCCCCCCCCCAGGAGTACCCACTTCCTTACTAAGTCCTCTCTTATTCAGTTACACCCCTAACTTCTAAATTTCTCTAGCATGTCGAAGGGCCAGATGCTGGCGTCCTCTCCTGTCCAGTTGGTGAATTTGGGAATATTGAGGCAATGTTACAATTGCCTCATGTACACTGACAACCCTCTCCTCCTCCCACATAACACAAATACTTGCGAGAGATGCAGCTATTTAGCCAAACTGGAGGCTGAGCTCTCTCAACTCAGGACTGGCAAGACCAGACAGAAGGAGAAGGCAGCTACACACACCACAAAACCAGTCTCACATAAAGCTATCACAACAATGAATCAAACACATAAACACACAAAGTCATAGGCTCTGAGCAAAAATTTACCTAAACAGCAGAGGCCTCCAAAGCAGACATCCAAGCAACTGCCACCTCATGACACACCACAGGCAACACATAAACCACAAAATCAGTGTGCAAAGCAGTCACAGCCCTTAAGGCCAAACACAACACCAAACATACTTGTCATAGGTGACTCCATAGTCAGACACACTGACGTCCCACTCACCAGGCTGAACAAGGAGAGGGTCACAGTAAGCTGCCTATCGGGCGCTAGAATCCGCCACATAACACAAGCACTCGGGTCACTCCACAGCAAGTACAAATATGACACAGTCATTGTCCATGCTGGTGTGAACGACCTGAGACGTACCTCCCTGGACTACATGAAAAGAGACATAGAGGAGCTCTCTGATTATGTAGCCCAGGCAGGTATGACCCTGACCCTGAGCAGTATCCTTCCTTCACCAAGAATGATGCCACAACATAGAGACAATTGATCAGCTTTAACAATTGGCTTAATTTCTGGTGTCATTCAAAGGGGATCCAGTGTCTGTCTGCCTGGGATGACATGCTTGACAAGCCACGCTGCTTCGCAAGGGACAGCTTGCACCTGTCACCCCTGGGATTCCGGATATTGGCTAAGGCTCTTGCCACCCCCATAGTGCCTTTTTTAGGCAAGGCTCAAATTCTAAATCTACCGCCCTAGAAAACAAAAATGGGAAGAAACTAAGGGTAATGCTGCTCAATGCCAGAAGTCTAAATCTCAAAATGCACGCACTCGAGGCCCTTCTCAGTATGGAGAACATCGATGTCTGTGCTCTGACTGAAACCTGGTTCAAGGCTCCTGAGAGCACCCCGGCACTATCAGGTTTTACCTCATATCATGCGTTCCAGCCCCAAAACCTGGACCACACCACAAAAGGAGGGGGTGTATCCATATTCATCAAGGATACCCACACCTCCAGGTTGGTGGCAACGCACGAAGCATCGGAAATCATCCAGGTGCAATTAACCATAGGCAAAACTGCTCTGCAATTTGTAGCATGCTACAGGCCACCCTCTCAAGCTCAGGAACCCCACACAGCCTTCCTGAAGACACTGGAGGGTATAAATGTATCTCCAAATACCATTATATTGGGTGACTTCAACTACCCGAATATAGACTGGGAACATTACTCAAGCCCCAACTTTCTAGCCCAAAGGTTCCTGGAGTTCATAAATTCAAATGCCATGGAACAACTAGTCACCGTTCCCACAAGAGGAGAAAATATACTAGATCTCATCATCACAAACATGGGGACAAAATGCTCCACACCGGAAGTATATCCCTCATTGGTGAGATCAGATCACAAACTTATCTCACTGGAAATCCACATCCCGCCCCCACCCCAAACAAAAAAGACCACAGTGAAGAACTTCTCTAAAGCAAACTTCACACTACTCAAGACTGGTGTGGTATCCTTCACGGCCCCCGAGCCAGTGGAAACCACAATCCAAGCTGCGGAAGCCCTTACAAATGCCTTCTACAAACACCTTCAGGACTGCATGGATCAGGCAATCCCTAATAAAACCAAGACTCTTTCCACCAAGGGCAAACGCCCAGTCTGGTGGACCCCAGCCATAAACAAACTTTACAATAAGAGGAGAAAGCTGTTACATGATAGAGCAAAATCCATAAAAGAGAAGACACCCTTGATCATTATTAGTAAAAAAATACGAGCACTCATAAAATCATCCAAGGCCAACTTTGAGAGAAAAATTGCAATAGATTCAAAAGACAATCATAAGGCCTTCTTCAGCTATGTTAGAAACCTGGGTGGAAACTCCCAGATATGCGCAGAATTAGTCCAAAATGATACAAAAATCACTGAACCCACAGACATTGCCAACATACTGGCAGACAGGTTCAGTGCAAACTTCACCCCCCCCCCCCCCCCAAAAGGAGAGATAACTATCCCAGCGGAGTGTAGCCTCCCAGACATCTCAAATGCGCAGGTGAAAGCTGCTCTCTCTAAAGCTAAAAACACAGCATCAATGGGACCGGATGGCGTCCCCAGCTGTGTGCTACACGAACTCAACGAGGAACTAAACCCACATATAAGGCAGCTGTTTAATCTTAGCCTTACCACAGGATACGTGCCCAAGGAGTGGCGTACGGCAACTGTGGTCCCACTCCACAAAGGCGGTGCCTCTACGGACCCTGGTAATTACCGCCCCATAAGCTTAACAAGCCTGGTCTGCAAAGCTATGGAGAGGATCATAATGGAACTCATAAACAAAGACATAGGGGACTTGCAGACATTGGACCCGACCCAGTTTGGCTTTGTCAAGGGCAGATCATGCCTTTTGAACTTGGTCGACTTCTTCGAAACAGTCACCAAGGCCATTGATGAGGGAAAGGCAGTCCATACAGCCTACCTTGACCTTGCAAAGCTTTCGACACAATACCCCACTCGGGTATTATAGAGAAACTTACCAGCTTAAATATAAACCCATATGTCACAAGATGGGTTGCAAACTGGCTAAAGGACAGAACCCACAGGGTTAGAGTTGCTGGCGCCATGTCAGACTCCAAGCCGGTCACAAGTGGTGTCCCACAGGGCTCAGTCCTTGGCCCCCTGTTGTTCGGCATCTACGTCTCAGAAGTACAGGCAAACATAGGAGGACTATGGCTGACAAAGTTTGCAGATGACTGCAAACTGGGCGCCATAGTAGAAAGTACATTGGACACAGATATCCTTCAGAGGGGTCTCACGGAAACGGATAACTGGTGCCAGAGCCATGGCCTGAAGTTAAATGCCAAAAAATGTATAGTCATACCCTTCGGGAAAAACAAGGTAACCCCAAGCTACCATATAGGTGGCAATCCATTAAGCACAGAAGAGGTTATCAGGGACCTGGGGACCCAGGTTGACAGTGGCCTTTCTTTTGACACTCACATTGCTAAAGTGGTTAGAAAGACCTTCTACATTGCCCACCTGATCATGAAGGGATTCACATCCAGATCAAGTGAGGTCATTGTTCCCCTGTACTCTTCACTTATCAGACCAATGATCGAGTACAATGCCCCATTCGGGATGTATCTCACCAGACACCTGCAGCAATTGGAGATACCCCAAAAGTTCCTCACCAAAAGGATAAAGGGACTCCAAAATCTGTCATATGCTGCCAGACTGAAGAAACTCCAGCTCTATTCAGTCACATACCGCCTGCTCAGAGGTGACCTGTGCCTGACATACAAGGCCATGTCCAACCGGAATTAATGGACATGCTCCACCTCAAAAAATCCAAATCTACCAGATCCACTAGAGCAAGTGACTTAAACCTTAGCGCGGATATAAATAGGACATGCTGGAGGGATAGATTTGTCACCCAGAGACTCCCTATGCTGTGGAATAAAATCCCGGTCCATGTGAGGCAGAGCACCTCACTGGCTCTGTTCAAGAGAAATCTTGACCGGTGGATGGGAGATCGTAGGTTTACCCTGGGAATCATCTCTGTGTCACTGCTGGACAGAGGCACAACAAACTAATGGGCACAGTATTTTTTAACATAAGGGGTGGCATAAGCCACAAAACCTTGGGCTAGGCTTATAAATGCCTTAGGGCAGATAGCCTAGTATAAACCTATGAACCTATGAACCTATCTGTCTACTTGGGATGACATGGTTGACAGACCACGATGCTTTTCCACAGATGGCCTGCACCTGTCATCCCTGGGATTCCGGATATTGGCTAAGGCTCTTGCTGCCCCCTATAGTGCCTTTTTCAGGCAGGGTTCAAATAACAAATTCACCACCATAACAGGAACAGGCAAGCAAAAACTGAGGGTAATACTACTCAATGCTAGAAGTCTAAATCTCAAACTGCACTCACTCGAGGCACCTCTTAAAATGGAGAACATCGATATCTGTGCAGTGACTGAGACCTGGTTCAAGGCTCCAGTGAGCACCCCTGCACTACCAGGCTGTAACTCATACCAGACTTTTCGGCCATGTAACCTGGATTGAAATACCAAAGGCGGAGGTGTGTCCATTTTCATTAAGGATATCCACACCTCCAGGCTAGTTGCTCAGCAAAATGCATCCGAGGTTATCCAAGTGCAACTAACTCCGGGCAAAGCTGCAATCTAAATTGTAGCTTGCTACAGATCCCCCACCATGCCCCAGGATTCCCACTCCTCTTTTTGTGATGTACTGGAAAATATTAGGGTTCAACCAAACACCCTAATAATGGGTGACTTCAACTACCCCACCATTAAGTGGAAAAACTACTTGTGTACCAACTCCTTAGCTCAATGCTTTCTGAAATTCATAAACTCCAATGCCCTAGATCAACTTATCCACACCGCCACCAGGGGCAACAATATCCTAGACCTAGTCATTACCAACATGAGTGACCGGTGTTCCACACCTGAAGTCAACTCCTCATTGGTCCGATCCAACCATAAGCTTATCACCCTTGATATCCACATCCCTCCCCCACCCCCCATTAAGGAAACCACAGTAAAAAATTTCTCCAAAGCCAACTTTATGCTTCTTAAGACAGAAGTGGCGAACTTCATGATACCCATGCAGATGGACAATACAGTTACAATTGCTGAATCCTACACAAATGCACCCTATAAGTACTTACACGAGTGCATGGATCGTGCTATCCCAAACAGAACCAAGACGCTATCCTCCAAAAAAAGGAAGCCAGTCTGGTGGTCGCCTGCATAAACAAACTGTACAACAGAAGGAAGAAACTGTTGCAAAAGAGTAAAATCCCATGAGTGGAGGAGCTCCCTGGTCAGCCTCAGTAAGAAGCTGAGATCCGTTATAAGATCCTCCAAAGCTAGCTATGAAAACAAAATTGCCACTAAATCCAAGGACAACCGCAAAGAATTCTATACCTATGTCAAGAATCTAGATGGCAACACCCAATTCTGCTCTGAGTTACAGCACAAAGGCATGAAAATTACAGAACCAACTGATATTGCCAACATCCTGGCAGATAGGTTCAGTGCTAACTTTACTCCCCTCTCACCCCCTAAAGGGCCCATATCTATACAGGAAGAATGCAGAGTCCCTGTAATCACAACTACGCAGGTAAAAGCTGCACTCTCTAAAGCCAAAAACACAGCATCCATGGGACTGGACAACATCCCATGCTACATTTTACATGAACTTCAGAACGAACTGGCTCCCCACTTAAGCACCATGTTCAATAATAGCCTCGCATCAGGCTTTGTGCCCACTGAATGGCGCACAGCAACAGTTATCCCACTCCACAAAGGGGGAGCCACCACTGATCCCGGGAACTATCGACCTATTAGCCTAACGAGCCTGGTCTGCAAGGCCATGGAACGTTTCTTCATGGAACACATAAACAAAGACATTGGTAACCTCCAAACTCTGGATCCCACCCAGTTCAGGTTTGTGAAAGGCAGATCATGCCTCCTGAACCTGATTGACTTCTTTGAGGCAGTCACCAAAGCCGTGGATGAGGGTAAGGTGGTTCACACAGCCTATCTTGACCTCGCCAAGGCTTTTGACACCATCCCCCATTCTGGAATTATGGCTAAACTCACTAAACTAGGTATAAATCCCTACGTCACAAGATGGGTTGCCAACTGGCTCACTGACAGAACCCACACTGTAAAAGTTGCAGACTCCAAATCTGACCTCAAAGCAGTTTTGATAAAAGCTTTGGTAAAAACTCTTTCTATTTCTTCCCCCCTGATGTCATTCCTGAACAAACTATAATCAGACACCACCATGTCTCATTCTCTGTTGTCTCTGTCTGTGACTAACCAGGCTCAAAGTCACCTTTTCTTATTCATATGCTATGTTTTACTTATTTTTCCATATTTTACCTACCATCATAATACCCACTTCCTCCTTAGTTCTTTTGACCTCCCCTAACTCCTTCATTCTTAGTTTAAAGATAATATCAGTGAAATGACCCCTTCTTATCCAGCTCTAAGTGTCATTCTTTTTTTTGGTCTAAGCTGCAGCCTGACACTGGCATAAAACTGGTTTCGATGCTAGGTTCTGCCCATCTTGCTACCAGTCCTAATCCATTTTCTGTAGTCCACAGCTGCAAGGAGTTATTATAGGCCTAATCCATTCTCTGTAGTCCATGGCTACAAAGAGTAATTATAGTCCTAATCCATTCTCTGTAGTCCATGGCTACAAAGAGTTATTGTAGTCCTAGTCCCTTCTCTATAATCAAAGGCTACAAAGAGTTATTATATTCCCTAATCCTCTCCTTCCTCATTGTGCTAGCTACTGGCATAGGTAACACTTCTGAGAATACAACCTCTATTCCCTTTCCTTATAATCTCTCACTCGTCTTCATGATCTTATTTGATTCTAACTCAGTGTCCAAACCTTCACCTTGGTGACCACCTTGACCATCACATCCCAGGTCTTACTAAATCTAAAGTTCTTGAACAAATTTCACTAAAATCTGGTTTCTCTGTTCTCCCTTAGGTTTATAGATATGTACTATGCCATTGACCACCGGGGCCATTATAAGCCTAACCATGCAATCAAAATGTAGCCCACATTTAGTTTTTTTGTACTTTATAGGTTATTTAAGAGGTTATGTAAACTAGGGCATGAATTACATAATACCTCTGTTCTTATTCTCCTCGGTGACTGAGTCTTCAGTCACCAAAGCCCTCTTCACTCTCCCAGTACCAGTGTCATCTCCTTCACATCCTCTTTCATGCCACTGCTTCTATATTTAACCCCTTCCCCAGCCTTTAGCCCTTCTTGACATCTGTACTGATTACTTTCCTCCATGTGCTGCACATGATATCTTTCTCATCCCTCTACATTATTCATTTAAAACCTTTCTACTGACCTCTTGCCCTCTGTCCTTCACAGTAGCTGAATATCCTTCTATGCTCACTTCTATTCTGTTGTCCATATAGTATTGATTCATACATAACTACTACAGTCTCTCTCTAGCTTGGGTTGCCTTTATTTGCCCTCCCTTTTGTGGTTGCACCTCCCACTTTTTAGCTTTACCTTACTCTGTGTTAATACTGTTTTCTCTGTACTCACTCTCCTACCTTGTTGTGCCTACTGATCTCTTACTGCTGCCTCCTCCTAAGTCACACACTTTTTTTTCTTACCTAATAAAATGATTTTTCACCATTAGCTTCATTATTTTCCCATGAAGCTCCTACATTCTGATGTAGCCCCGCCCTCCCCACTACCAATGCAAGGGCCCTGATTCAGACATCCAACCCTGTCCTGAACACTTCACATATCTGTCTCATGGTTCTTGTCCAGCCTGTGATCCTCCTTTCATGTTATCTCATTCATGTATTCCTCACTTTTCTCCTCTTATTTAATTAGATGGATATTCAAGCTTTATCCCTAACTGGTAAAGTAAATTCCAAATGAGTAATAAATGAACGTGTATTTTGAAGTAAGCAAGGGAAGACAGCATTTAATTTACCTTAAATTGCGTACTCAGGGACAAACCAGCAAATTATACACCAGTATTTTCTTTTAATAATGTAAATTCATAAGTCTTTCAAAACCAGTTAATTCATACCTAGCTCTGTTCAGATATCAAATGCACATAAAGATGTTTTGCTTTAACTTAATCCCAGATTAAAATGTATGTGTTCAGAATTCCTGAGTAATATATCCTAGATTTTCACATTTTATGGAATAACTATAAAATACAAAATAAATTTGGAATCTGCAAATCTAAATCACTGTATAATGTAATACTGCAGAATACAAAACTGCAAACCAATATATGTCAAGAATTGTAAAGCAATAAGCTAAACTGAAAACCAGTCAGTTCTGAGTATGTGTTTGACACAGTGGTTAAATAAAAAAAAATAGTTTTAAAATGTCTTCATGTGACACTACCAATCTGACTCCTGGTGAACCTCAAAAGGCAAAGGGTAAAAGAAAAACTATCTAAACTAATTTGCCTATTTCATTATCTCTCTTTTTGTTTATTTTCATTTGTTGACGTGGTTAGAACACTCTTTTAGCTTGACCAAGTTCAGCCTGGGGAATATAAAACATAGAACTGTGATGTTAGGATCATACAATTATAAAGCTGAGAAATTCTGGCAGTTAGCACAAAGGATTAAGAGTCTGAGCTGTTACTGAACTGATTCCTGTAGTCAGTGATACGGGGTTAAATTTCTTCTACCTCCATTTACTTACTGTGTGACTCTGAGCAATTCACTTGACCAGACAATGCTTCCAGGTTGCAGCTGAAAAGGAATACTTATGTCCAGTGGGCATGCTCAGTTGACAAATGTATAAAATAAAAATAAAATCAGTAAGTTTAAAGGTTACATACATGTGCTAATACAAATAGCTGTCATTCTCTGCATATAGTAGTCCTTCCATATAAAGAATAACTAAGTATAAACATCTTATTTATAATCTATGCAAATGTAAATAGATGAGGGATCAGTGGAAAAAGAGATGAGAATTAGAGAAGACAGTGAAATGGAAAGGCTTAAAGAGTGCTATTTAAGGAGAGAATTATGAGGCAGTACAATATCTGGTACCCATTCGAGGTTTTAATAAATGGGCTTTCTACAGCGGTAAGGAATTGAGATGAGGTATTATATTAAGCTGCCCTTTGTGAGGCTTCTTTGAAAAGGAATGTTTTAGGTGATTAAAGAATTCTGTGAAGGACAAGACAGATCTAATTTTGTAGGTAATGATTCCCCTGTGTGAGGGATGAGAACTGAGAAAGTGTGGTCTGTGGACAGGAGTTTTGTTTGGGGGTAGTAAGGATGGAAAGGAAGTTGACTGGAATCTAAGACAGTAAAATGTTTGTTTTGTTAGCTTACTGGTAAAGAAGGAGAAAGCTTTTAAGTTCAGTAGTTTGTTTGTTAGTGATGCTATAAGAAATGCACTTTATAATCAATTCTAGGATCAGCAAAGCATGGCAATTGTAATTTTATCTTTTTCTTCTTTTATAACTTGGTGCAAATTGGCTTGGCAATCATACTCATTCTCCCAAAACAGTAGGTCTTAAAATGTATTTTAAATGGTATACACCAAATATATGTAAGAAAGAATAAAGTATTTATTCTACAAATTCAACCCATATTTGAAATCAACAGTCTTCAATATACCGGAGTATGAAATGCATACCAAACAGCTCTAAGCATTTGTAAAACAAATCAATGAACTCTGCTTTTGATTAGTAATCACCTTAAATGTTGAGATTCTTAGCTCAATAAGGACATAAAAATAATCTAACAGCAACTTGACCTCATTTCAAACTGAAGCTGTAAATCATATCATCAGTGCTTGTTCCATTATCCACATCTTTCTTCTCCATCCCACGACTATTAAATTTGCTCCATCCCCAAACAGGACTATTTCCTGGATGGGAAGTTTGCTGATCTTAAATGGTAGCAAAAGTTATGATGATTTTCATTCCACAATCACAATCTTGTTGTTCAGGAATATTCGACTGCCAGGAGCTCCAGCACCTGTTGAGATGCAGGCATTGACAAGCTAGCAGTTAGTATGAAGGACTAATGCTATGAGCTCTTAATGAACAACTTCCTGTGGTATAGGGTTTGATTCCCTCAGCCTTCATTTGCCTACTGTATGTCCTTCACCAAGTCACATAACCAAAAAGTGCTTTGGGGCAATTGAGAACATGGCTAGGTTCCTTAATGGTCTCCTGGACTAAATGCCATCTACCAAAGAACCTAAGCAACTTACCTCCTTCATTTCCTGATATAACAGAATCAATATAAAGTTAAGGCAATGTTGTAATGAAATTACAAATTCTACTTTGATTAAAAAAATGTTGAAGCTTGATATATTTACAGACTGGAGATAAGGGAAGAATACACAAGCCATGGAACGATCTGTAGTTTGAAGGTGAAGAAGTTCATAAAACATCTGGATCAAGATTCTTTGTAATCCATGGGGAAGAAGGTAAACTGTACAGACTAAATATGACAAATAGCAGCACTGTCACAACAGATCAAATTGCAAGAAAACAGAGACTGTGAGACCTGTGACAGTGAGGTGAGAGAGAGAGAAAGAGAGGGTTCAGTAATGTAATGTAATGGGATGGGGGGCTGAATAGAACCCAGGTTGAATTAGTGGCTAACATGCTAAAGGGGATAGGTGAGGAGAGAAAGGAATGATGAGACTTTGATTGTTCGCCTCTTCTCTGGGGATGGGAGGGAGAGCACCTCTTGGGGTGGTCATCTTACCAAGGAGGGATAGTTATCTGTCAGGAAGAACCCAATTATGAGAGGAAAGGCTGCTGAGGATCTCTCTCACTTTCATGAGTAAGTGTCCCTGCATGTACTACATGCTCACCCCTTCAACACTTACTAATTTATATGCAAGGGAAGTCAGGACTTGCAGCATAAATTCCCATAAACTATCTGGATGATGCTTTACCAGGATGATTTGATCTCACCTCCACAAGGATGGAGACTGCTGTCCACTGACCATGTAGGAGTTGGTTGGGGGTCCAAGTCAAGGGGATCAGTCACTCATTCGACATGATGGATCTGGAAACCAAGGAGGGACAGCAGTGACACAGTACATGACTGTCTACCAAGAGGAACCAAAATAAATGAATGAATGAAGAAATAAATAAAAAGGAAATAAAATAACTTTATTAGCAGACATACTTAGAACTAACCTTACCCTACATAGCCACACTGTTGCCAGAACTATCTCTGAAAAATTAGTTTCTCCTTGCAATCACCATGGAATAAGTATTATAATCCCTGTCAAAGGCTAAAAGCAATGTTTCTTCGAGACTAGATAACATTTCCAAGCTGAATTCACATCAGCACCAGGTAGAGCGAGAGCAAGTAAATGAAAAAGAATATTGAATATTACGAGGATTTTTTTCTTTCAATGGCATGTATGTATACCATGTAGCATTTTTGCAGTTGGTCTTCATGTCTCCATGGAGACAATCTGATAAGGAGAAACTAGAGACAGTCTGATGGAAGGGGATTGGCTGACGGAAAAGAAAAAAAAAAGAGAAATGGGCTAGGACATAATGTTCTTGAAAAACAATTAGGGGATTTCCCAGGTGTGACAGCTTTATAAAGATAATACAAAACCAATTAGACTTGAAGTAAAGTTTTCTCAGTTTTTAATGCAATAGGGATACTAATATAAACAGGTACTTTTGTTTTTGTTTTTTTCACCCTTCCTCTTTGTTAAATGTTAAGAAATGTAGGCACAGCAATGAAAAAAATAAAAAGAGGAGAGGAGGATATGGGGGAGCAGAAGAGTCTGTTTAGAGTGATAAAATAAAAATAAGTGTGCTTTTTCCCATGCATGTATAGGGAACCCTAGGTGTTATCCAGTAACAGGTTTATTACAAAGCATGTAAATGAAAAAGAATATTGAATATTGTAAAGCTTTTTCTTCTGATAAAGAAGGTACCCTTAGTAGTTTTGTGTCTGGTTTGCATGTCACTAGAAGACAATTTGAGAAATGGCTTGGAAAAAGTGTTTACTGAAAGCATTCAAGTGTTTTCCCAACTGGGAGAGCTATAACGATATACAAAATCAAATAGCACTTACTAATAGCACAGGCTGTACCTTGCGTCTTAGCATGACTAGCCTTTCTTTTTGGTTAACTTTAGCCTGTCTGTGTAGCTATAAACTTAGAACTTATATTCTCATTAGGAAGCAAAAACATTAATATTTGAAGATGTACATAGCTTTGTGAGTTATTATTAAGTTAATATGTTTTAGGAGGGTTTGGGGGTTGTTTGTTCTGTCTGAGGGCTTTCAAAAAAACAATAAGTTATGTAAGATGTGGCATAGACGTAAATGGATATGACAAGAAACAACTGTATAAAAGACCAACCTGCCGAACAGTATATACATATAACATAAAAGTTGAAACTAGACATTTAGCAAAAAAGCAGTTATACATAAAAGGTGGTAATAATAACTATAAAAGAAAATTATGCTTTCTGTAATGTCTTTCAATCTGAATGGTCTTACAGATAAATATAAAAAAAGAAAGAGTAATGAACTATATTAAAAATGTAGAGTGCAAATAGCTGTGCTACAGGAGACAAACCTGGAAAGAACTGAACATGTGAATTTGATAAAGAAAGGTTTTCAGGATGGTTATTCACTGGAATATCTGGGGCAAAGGAAAAGAGGAGTACTTATATTAATTGCAAGAAGAGCAACAATAGTGATAGAAAAGGAAAAAAGGTAATAATGGAAGATACTTAGTACTAAGGGGGTACTGGCTAGGGAGAAGGATTACACTAGCATGTATTTGCACCCCCAAAAACTGCTATAATGAAGCTTAAGAAAATTCAGGGAGAAATAATCAGCTTTCAGCAAGGAATATTACTTATAGGTGGAGACTGGAATTTGGTTTGCAACAGTGAAGGTGTGAAAATGTTTGGCATGGAAGATGTGAGTTCAGTACTAGGAGTTCAGAATTAATTTACATATTACTAACCGAGATGCAAAAACTGGGCTAGGATAGATAGATGTTATATCTCACAGGAACATATACTTTTAATTGAAGGTCTTGAAATGCACCAAATAACTATTTCAGAACACGTGCCATAAAAACTAATATACAAACGCAAGCTAATGAAATAAAAATGAGACACTGGTGCTTTTCCACCTATCTGTTGAAAGGAGACGAATTTAAGGAATGGGTTTTGGAATTAATTCAGGAGCTACTGTAGAAGATAGAATCTTCTGAAAACATAGCTAGGGAGTGGGACAAAAGTAATGTGGAGTTTAAAACTAGGATGGAAATAAAAGAAAGGGAGATATGGTTAAACAGTAACAAGAATTATTTAGAGGGATTGACAAATGTGAAAGTATTGTAAAACAGGGGGAATCTGTCAGAACAAGAAAAGGAGCGACTGCAGAATACTAAACAGAAAATAAGGGATTACCTCGATAATATGCACAAGTTTAGAAAGATTGCTGTTAAGCAACTGTTTTTAATAATAATTCTAGAACACAAAAACTTTTAGCACAACAATTCAGGCAACAGAAAGTCAAAGAGCTGTCACCAAGCTTAGGGAGCCTATAACAAGGAAAATAACAAGAGACCCTGTAGAAGTATTAGAAAGATTTCGGAATTTTATGAACATTTGTATAAAGCAGAGAAACATGGAAATCAAGAAAACATACAAATGGAAATGCTTATGGAAGAATTAAATATGACAAGGTTAGAGGTAGATGAGGCTTAATTACTAACAGTTAGGATAGGAAGTGATGAGATAAAAATGGCTATGTATAACCAATCTGCAAGAAAGTCCCCAGGAATAGATGCTATTTTTGTGGAAGTTTGGAAGTTAGGATGGAAAAACTGATAAAGATCTGGAAGGTTTTGTTTAACAGTATTTTAAGAGGAGGAGAAGTACTGGCATCCTGGAAGAAGGTGGTAGTAATGGTAATATCTAAAGAGGGTATAGATCCATTGGATCCATCTTCATATAGGCCCATTTCAATACTAAGCCATGATTATAAAGTGTTTATGTCTATAACGGCTAATAAAATGGCAAAAGTGATACCAAAATTGATAGATATGGATCAGTGTGGTTTTGTGGAGGGGGGACAAACATTTGACAATATTAACAGAATATTGATGATCCAGAGGGAAACGGAATGCAAGAAAATACCACTTTTATTGGTGGGGCTTGATGCAGAGAAAGCATTTGACCAAGTAGACTAAGACTTCATGAGCAGGGCAATAGAAGCATTTGCTTTCTTTGATACAATTATAAGGCTGATTAGAAGAATATATGAGGGGTTGGAGGCACAAATTAAAGTGGGTGGCGTCCTCTCTGATAATTTCTGCTTGAGTGGAGGAACCAGACAGTGTTGTCTGCTTTCCCATTTGTTGTTTGCATTATATTTAGAACCATTGGTAAAGAAAATAAAGGACTCAGAAATTGAAGGATATAATTGATATGGTAGTCAGGAAAAGCTGGCTCTGTTTGCACATGATATTATTTTAAACATGTTACAAAATTAATGAGGCTAAAACAAAGGCAGTAGCAGTACACTACGTATCCACACATGAATTGGTCCAACAATATCCATATTTATGGGGACATGATAAAATTAAGTATTTAGGAGTATGGATTAGAAATGACTCTGTTGTGGCAGCTAAGGATATGTGGGGAGAGACTAAACAGAAGATAATACAAAAAATGAGAAACTGGAAGCTTTGTAATATGGATACTAAGATACAGGCCATTAAAATGTTTAGTCCTTTAGTCTTATAGACAGGTCAGGCATATTTTTATCAACCAGAGGAGAAGTTGTGGAGAATAATTAAAAAACAGTTGAAGGATTTTACATGAGAAGGGAAGACAGCAAGGGTCAAGTTGGATAAGCTGATTCTTCCAATAGAACAAGATGGACTAGGATTACCCAATTTGAGGGGGTATTTTAGAACAATGCACTTATGGCTCTTATATATAGCACAAGCAGAAAACTATAATTCAAAGTGGAAAGGAATTATGCTGATACAGGGAGGAAGAAATAAGGAGAGATTGGGATTTTGGATGCAGACTCTTAAGGAGAACAACAAAAATCATTTAGAGTATTATATTCATAAAATAACAGGGAGTATTCTAAGAACCAAACCAGCATGAGAATGGAGAAAAGAGATTTTGTTGATAGGGATGACTGTGATCTGGGATACAGATAATAGGCAAGAGGGGGGCTGGAATTTATTGGAGAAAACTGGCAAATAAACCAAGGTATTGGGAGAAAATAACTAGAAAGGGAAAAGTAATTGAATGGGAAGAGGCCAAGAATTTATTTGGACTGCAGGTTAGAGATTGTTTTCCCTATCAAGGATTGATATCAGAGTATAGGCAAAGAGAAAGAACTAGGGGGCTCCTGAATGAAAGACCAGCACTAGCAGTTTTTAATAGAATCTAGAACAGATGCTGCTGTCAAAAAAAGAATAATTAGTACAGCCTATAAAATATTGCATGATGATTATAAGAATCAATCAGAGGAGCTTAGAAAGGATTGGGAAGAGAGATTGGATAAGCAATTCACAAAGAGACAATAGGAGGATATATGTATAGTTCCCAAATATACAACAAAGTCTAGATGATTTCAGATCTTTGCCTGGAAGAGTTTACATAGGTATGTTTATACCCCAAGTAGGCTACAAAGTATTTTTCCTCAGGTGGATAGCACATGTTGAAGGTGTGATGAGCAAGAAAGAGGTGGCTGGGAACATATTTTCTGGGAGTGTAATGAGCTGGCAGACTTTAGGAATTCAGTGCAAACCACTCTGTTGGAGATGCTGGATGAGTGGATTGGATTGACTGGTGAGATGATTTTTTTATTTTGAGTTACGATACAGAATCAGAATTGCCTAGACATAGTAAAGCCTTGCTGAGTCTATGGTGGCTGCCAAAAAATCAGTTACTAGAGTATGGAAATCAAAGTCTAGGCCAACTTTACTAGAAGTATTAAATATAGTAACAGAGATAAAACAGCTGGAATTGTGATCTTTAGAAAAAGGAGGGAGCAAACTACATAGGAAAAAATGGGAATTGTGGGAACAATAGCTGCAGAGCAGGAATGAGATCTAGGAGGCAGGATTTGAATGAGCCATATAATGCTTAACTGACAATGACTGGATAGATTACATGTGATGTATAATGTTTGCAACTACTGTTGTTTCAGTGGTGTCTGTGATGTATACTGTTCGCGACTAAAATGGTGTCATGTTGTTTTTCATTTATATAAATGTAAGATTGCCTATGTCATATGTGAAAATTTAATAAAGATATTTGTTGGAAAAAAATGGGTAAACATAAATTTACACTAGTGTTATGTGTAGTCCTGCTTGAGCTGAGAGGCAAGCACTATTAAGTACTCATAAAGTGTGGCAAGAACATTTAAGTGTATCTGTTTAAAGCTGTATAAGGCTACCCCTCTTATGTTCCCTGTGATTGCTTGGCTAGTATTGTTCCTATGTTCCAAATACATTAATAAATAAAATAAATAAAGCCCACAGAAAATAATAACAGAGTGAATCTTTCAAAATGGCTGAATATAGCCCAGATTATCTGGTTTCAATTAATAGTATTGGTTGAAGAGGATGAAAGATGACTAGTCAGTGCCAGTTTATCCATCTCAGGGCAAGGGTTAGCACAGGTCCCATTATAGGAGAACCATTTGGGAAAGTCTTCAGATGTGTGCTGTATGACAATAGGTGGAAACTTGTGGTCTGAGTCTGGCCAAGTAGAGCATCATGCTGTCTCAGAGCATGAGTATGTTCCTGTTCTGGGCTCAGTGTATGAAGGCATAGCAATGTATCTGCTGTGCCAAAAGGGGCAGGAGGTTAGATGCATAACTGAAAAGTCTATGCCAGACTTATCTGATGGAAGGAGATTAATTCATTAAATTGAACAGTGCTCTTAACAGCCCCTTTTAAACCAGTGAAAGAAAAATTAATTATACTAAGTTTCAGATGATAGACAAATCATCAGTAAGAGCCAGTATTCAAAATAACACCACCAAATAAGTCTTGGATTCAGGATGATTCAGTGTATGTAGCCTTCCAAATACCTAACTTCAAAGCTCCATCAGTGACATACCACATGCCACAAAGAAATTGGTCTGGAAAATGCAAGCACCTTTAATAATTACATTCTGCTGAAAAAAAAGTTTTATATTGCCATGAAAGGTGTGTAATTTAAAGCAAAGTAGTATCAATGGAGCAAAACTCTAACCAGTCATAGATGAAAGGCCAAGACATCCTAATGGAACAAAGAGATGATACCACTCTAGTGGTGAAACTTATATGAGAAAAATAGGTCTTCCCGTCAGTCAACTGTCACTACTGCCTCATCCCAAATGAAGGGCCCCAAGGGATTTGCTCTACAATTACTTTGGCATAACCCACTAGTTGTAAGTTGATGCATCAGAAAGGGATTGAATGATACAAAGTACAACCTCTAGTCCACCCAAGTGTTGCTATGACACTTGAAGCTGCTGTGCTTTCCCATCTTTCTTTCCTTTGCACAAGTCATCAATGACCTTCTCATATAGCTTATGTTGTACCACTTCACATAGCAATGCTTTTGTGAACATCATCATTTTGTCAGCCATTTCTGCTTGTCTGCCCTTGAATCCTCCTTTGACTTCTCATTTTGAGGTCAAGCAATTTCTTAAAGGTGTCCTACATATTAAGCCAGTAACCACACAACAGTTGCCAAATAAACAATGTAATCAGCAAAAGCAGTAAAAACAATGGACTTCAGCAAACCACAAACCAGGAGCAGACTGAAATAAAACCACTCAAATGTCATTCAAACTATTTGATCTAAGCACTTTCGCCTTCAAATAAAGGCATCATCAGAGCTAAAACATCAACGTAAGCAGAATGTTTAAATACACCATTAGTTCATAACATATCTAATGAAAAATGCTTCAAATTGAACAATTCAACAATTAAAGTGACACTACATCTATAAAAAGTACACAGATACATATAAACAATAAAAAAACAAAAAATATATAAAAAAATATATGTTATATACACACACAGAATCTTAAAAGAACACATGAATCAATTACATTTGGCAGCTCTAGAATAGATGCTATTAAAAAACCTGGGTCAAATGATAAGCTGTCCCTAAACTGCATACTAAAATCTAGAGCTGCCAGAATGAATTTATTTATGTGTTCTTTTAGGATGTTTTGTGTGTGAGCGAGTGTATTATATATATATATATATATATATATATATATATATATATATATATATACACACACACACACACACACACACATATATATATATATATAAAATCATTTTTTTATGTATGTTAAATAAGTGTGTACATTTTATAGACGTAGTGTCACTTTAATTGCTGAATTGTTCCGGTTGAAGTATTTTTCATTGGATATGTTATGAATTGATGGGGTATTTATACATTCTGCTTACGCTGATGTTTTATCTCTGGTGATGCCTTTATTTAAAGGGGAAAGCGCTTAAATTAAATAGTTTGAACGACATTTGAGTGTTTTATTTCAGTCTGTTCCTGGTTTGTGCTTTGTTGGAGGAGTCTGGTGTTTTTTACTTCTTTTGCTGATTACATCATTTATTTGGCAACTATTGTGTGGTTACTGATCTTCATACTGAAGTTGCAACACCTGACTCTGCATCACACCCCCTCGCAGGTGGGCTGTTTAAAAGTACCTTCGGAGGTTTAGCAGGACTGCTTATCTATTACTTTGCGGATTATTTTGTTGCTTATTTCATTCCAATTGAGTTTTTATTACCACTACTTTGGAATCCTTGCCTGGAATCTGACTGTGTTACTTCAGCAGCGGTCTAAGTTCATTCCATCACCAGTGCTGGGTGAAAGACCTGGTTTATTTAACACTACGGGCAGTGGAGTACCATGCTGTTCAAAACAAGATTTAGCTGTGCATGCCTATCCATTAGATAAAGGCCCTCACTTTGATCTGAAGGCATGGCTCTCCACTCTGGATTCCATGATTCAGGAACTCACTGGTAAAGGTGCCCTTATTTCTCCAATTATACTGTTTGAGCAGAACCTTAACTAAAGAAACTTGCATTCAGATAATATGCATTTAAATGAGTGTGTTAAAAAATAAAATGGTACTGAGATGATTAAAATTGTGGAAATTTCCTGTTGGGCTAATGTTCAATTCTCCTTTATATTGTGATCTGGTTGAATTGTTCGACTGAATGGGAAGTGAACTATTGAAATTACTTATAGCGGACAATGAACGTAAAATACAGTTTTTGCTAAACAAAGTTTTGCAACTCAACACAAATATTGAAAGTGACCCTTCATTTTCCACATATAAGCAAGAATATTCAAAGATTTTTAACAGGATTGACAATCTGGTGAAAAAGAACAAAATTAAGAAGCAGAAAAAATTAAGAGAACCAGGAGTACGACGAAAATCGTGCCTACCCTAAACCCAAACAGGTTAATCAGAACAATTTTTTTCTGCTTTTAATGAAAGGCGACAGGAAGAAGGTCATGATTTTTATTTTAGTCCTTTCATTACAAATAAGACTAATGTATTTGACAGTTTTATTAATGATGAACCAGTGAGTAATGAACAAAGGCCTTCCTCTAACAGACTTGTTCTCCAGAGTCCCCGTTTTGGGAATCAGCAGATAAATTCACAGCCAGGGTGGACGAGGAAAGGGAGGAACAAAAAGAGAAATTGATTGGGACTTTTTCTAATGATTGTACATTTATTGAAGACTCATCATGTAAAATTATTACTAATGAAGGCTTTGAAGTTTTTAATTACAGCTATCTTGAACTTGAAAGCATGCATGTCTCGTTATTTAGGAAGGGATTTCAGTTTATCCCCACACGTAAGCAGGACACAGTACAAGTGCTAGTCATTTTAAATTGCTTGTTAGACAGCTCAACCTAACTTTGTTTTTTGGTAAATCAACCCCATTTACATTAAAAAGAAAAAGTACTTCTGTACCACCATGTTGCCTTATGGTATCTGTGTTTGAGAGGTTATGTAAAGATAAAATCAGGCAATTATTGAAGAATAGTAAAATTAGAGACAATTTAATGCCTGAAGAAAGGCAAATGCTTAAGGGCAACAAGGATATCCATGTTATGAAAATGGATAAAGGAGGGTTAGCTGTTATTATGGGTTTTTCTTCTTTATGCAAGTAAGATGTTGGAATTATTAAATGATACCACTACATATAGTTTAGTATCAAAAATGAAATCAACATAGCATATTCCAAGATAGATTGTTATCTACATGATCTAGTTTTTCAAGGGGTTATGTCAAAAGAAGATGCATTCTCTAAAGCCAAAAACACAGCATCCATGGGACTGGACAACATCTCAGGCTGCATTTTACACGAACTTCAGAATGAGCTGACTGTTCACCTATGCACCGTGTTCAATCATAGCTTCACGTCAGGCTTTGTGCCCACTAAATGGTGCACAGCAACAGTTACCCACTCCACAAAGGGGGAGCCACCACTGATCCCGGGAACTATCACCCTATTAGCCTGATGAGCCTGGTCTGTAAGGCCATGGAACATATCAACATGGAACTCATAAACAAAGACATTGGTAACCTCCAAACTCTGGACCCCATCCAGTTTGGGTTTGTGAAAGGCAGATCATGCCTCCTGAACCTGATCAACTTCTTTGAGGCAGTCTGCAAAGCCGTAGATGAGGATAAGGTGGTTCACACAGCCTATCTTGACCTCTCCAAGGTTTTCAACACCATCACCCATTCTGGAATTATAGCTAAACTCACTAAACTAGGTATAACTCCCTACGTCACAAGATGGGTTGCCAACTGGCTCACTGACAGAACCCACACTGTAAAAGTTGCAGACTCCAAATCTGACTTCAAACCAGTGACAAATGGAGTACCACAGGGTTCAGTCCTGGGACCTCTCCTGTTTGGTATCTAATTCTATGAAGTACAGACTAACACAGAAGGCCTTTGGTTAATGAAGTTCACATATGACTGCAAACTAGGTGCCACAGTCGAGTCCCCAAATGATGTGGACATCCTACAGAAGGACCTGACTGAGACAGATGCTTGGTGTCAGAGCCATGGCCTCAAGCTCAATGCCAAAAAGTGCATTGTCATCCCCTTTGGTAAAAACTGTGTACCCATGAACTACCATATAGACGGCAGTCTACTTAACGCCGGATGTGTGATGAGACCTTGGGACCCAGGTGGACAGTAGTCTCTCCTTTGATAATCACATCACCACAGTAGTCAGGAAATCCTTCTACTCCACATCACAAAAGAGTTCTCATCCAGGAAAAAAAGGTCATTGTTCCCCTCTACTCGACACTCATTTGACCCATTATAAGAGTACAATGCCCTTTTTGGAATGTACCTCACAAGACATCTGCAGCAGCTGGAAAGGCCACAGAAGTACCTCACAAAGAGGATTACTGGCCTCAAACAGATGCCTACTCTAACCGTCTAAAAAAACTCCAACTTTACTCCATAGCATATCACCTCCTCTGAGGTGATCTCTGCCTAACATATAAAGCTATGTCAAACCCAGAGCTGTTGGGCATGCTACACCTAAAGAAATCCCTCCAAGCTACATGCTCTAGGGACCTAAACCTTGTCACCACAATAAACAGGACATGCTGGAGAGATAGATACCTGTCCCAGAGACTTCTCATACTCTGGAACAAGCTATCCATCTATGTCAAGCAATGTTCCTCATTAGCACTCTTCAAGAAAAATCTTGATGAGTGGATGGAAAATAGGAAATACACCCCGGGATCACTTCTGTGGTTCTGCCCGACAGGGGCACAGGAAAACAACTTTCTTGGGTGGTGTAAGCCAGGAAACCTTGTTGGCTAGGCTTACTTGGGCCCTTGGGCTGGCTATCTATGAACCTATTAGATTTTGTTAAAGTAGACTAACAGGTAGTTCCAGCTATTTTTGGAACACCGAAAGTTCACAAAAATGTACTTATTCCCCCTCTTAGACCTACTGTATCTGCAGGGAAATCTAAAACTGAGCCCCTGGCTATAAATGTGGATGTGCATTGTAAAGAGTTAGTGGAAAAAGAGAAACACATTTTACATGATTCATGGCATTTATTGCAATTATTGAATACCATTCCATTCCATTTAATGAAAATGCCATTTTTATCAGTACACATGTCAGCTTGTTCTCTGTCATTCTATACAGTCTTGGATTGGAACATTTTTGCAATATGTTACTTACGGATAAAACAAAGAATATAAATGAAATATGCATTATAAGTGAGTTTCTAGAAATTGTATTAAAGAATTGTCTATTCTGATAGTGAGTTTTACCACCAAGTGAAAGATGTAGCAATGGGGGCAAGATGTGCTCCAACATATGCTAACTTAGTTCTTGCAGACTGGGAGCACACAAAAGTCTTCACTTCAGTTTATTTTAAAAAAATATTTTATTATTACATATTTATAGATGATATACTAATTTTGTGGAATGATGTTAGTACTTTTGATGAATTCTTGTCAATTAAATGCTTCAAGTTTCTTAAAATTCACATCCACTGTTGGTATGGATTCCATCAGCTTTTTGTAACCGACAATATCTAAAGATTACAATCAAAAAGGTATGTCTCAAATATTTATAGAAAGGAGACATGCTCAAATTCCTTTCTACACTATAATAGTTGTAATCCTGACTATCAAAAAAAAAAACAGAAACATAATTAAAGGCCAAATGGTGCTATTATTTAGAATTGTTTCCCTTCATACTATTTTTGTGAATGAATTAGAAAAACTAGGAAATATCTCTCATGAAGGGAACTATCCTATAGAATTAAAGAAAACTGTTAAAAATGAAATACTTGAAGGAAGACAAGACAATGTGTCCCCATTCTTAGATACACCAGCCTAACAGTGGAAATAACTCAGTGAGCAAATACCTCTACTACAAACTATGACAAAGTTGGTGCTATGTTAATTAGATACAATCATCAGGCACCAGCACTTAGAAGGATTCTGAATGAATCTTGGAAGACTGTTTTTAACAGAATATAAAGAAATATTGGGATCACTTCCCAAGATTATATATAGCAGGGGTGAAAATTTTAAAAATATTTTTGAAAATAAATAATACTGGTAGGATAAGGTATTTTTGTTCTAAAATGATGAAGTGTGATCATTGTCAATATGTAAATATATCCAGGATGGACCATACCTAGTAGGTGAAGGTCATGTTAAAACTCTTACTTGCTCTGGAGTATGTGGTTTTAAAACAAGAATGGCTGTATATCTGGCTACATGTTCAGTATGTTCAGCATTCTATGTAGGCAAAGCTACTAGGATGCTCAAAGAGTGAATTTACTAACATGTCTATGATATAAAAAATCCAAACTTACAAATGTACTTTATAAGCACACACTGTACTGCCCACACTCTGTACTGCCCACAGTTTAAAAGGTTTTTATTTTTTATTATTGACAATGTATGCATGACAGATAGAGGGGAGGACAATAACATTTTGTTAGAGCAAAAAGAACTGAACTGGTATCTCCGGTTAGATGCCACTAACAAACCTGGGTTAAATGATATGCTGTCCCTAAACTACATATTAAAATCTAGAGCTGCCAAACTGAATTGATATACATGTTCTTTTAGAATGTTTTCGGTGTGTACATATATATATATATATATATATATATATATATATATATATATATATATATATATATATAGTGAGAGAGAGAGAGACATAGATATATATATATATATATATATAGACATAGATATAGATATATATAGATAAAGATATGGGTCTACTTCTAAATTTCAAATTTCACAAGTTTGAATTTCTTATGGTTGAGACCATAAGATCAAACTTGTGAAAGTTTGAAATTTAAATAAAAAAAAATAAAAACAAGAAAAAAATGTTTACATTTTTGCAGGTAGGCAAGCCCTCCTGCACCCCCCACACCTCCTGCTAATTAAATATACCAACTCTGAGCTCACACTACAGTAAGGAAAACAGTAAATATACCATTCTGCGCTGTATGGCAATCTCCATTTATACGGTTCAAACTTTCACAAGTTCGATCTTATGGTCTCAACCATAACAAATTCGAACTTGTGAAAGTTTGAAATTTAGTGGTAGACCCATAGATATATTTAACATACACACACACACACACACACACACATATATATATATATATATATATATATATATATATATATATATATATATATATGTAGATTCACTTCATAATCTCGAAATAGTGGAACATCGAATTTCAGTATCTTGAAACTACGAAACAGAATCCACAAAACCCCGAGCCCAAAACCGCAAAATTCAAAACACCGAACAAACCTCATACACTACACCATACATACACCACAACACCCACATCAAAACATAAACAAACAAAAACTACACACATACACAACTCGTACACACATAAGCAGGGGGGCAACCCCCCTGCACCTCCCCTACTTCTATATACTAACCCCGAGATCACACAAACAGGAAACAAAAGCAAATTCACACACGCACATTCTCCAGTCCCTCACACACACATCAAACATATCAGCACACTCAAACACACTCTAACCCCCTCTCAAAGCCCTTACAAAACACTCACTTACCTAACAAAACACCTAGATCCACAAACGGCACCGCCATCATAAACACACAATCCCAGACATCACGTAGCGTAAGGCCATAACTGCGAATTTGAGATATTCAAATTTGCGATTATGAACTTTCGCTATTTTAAACATTCGGGTTTATAGTCTTGAGATACTGAAATTCGACATTTCAGTATTTCAAGATTATAAATGGATCCTATATATATATATATATATATATATATGTGTCTATATCTATCTATCTATATATATATATATATATATATATATATATATATGTATATGTATATGTATATATATATATATATATATATATATATGCATGTATATATATATATATATATATATATATATATATATATGTATGTATATATATATATATATATATGGGTCTACTTCTAATGACCGAAATGCCGATTCGCCGACAGGGAAATAACCGACGCCAGAAAACCGACAACACACAAACCCGACAACGCAAAACACCGAACACCATAACACCGACACACTACACGTAAACAACACAGTACACTACAACACATATCCACTAGCCCTAACCCAAACCCTAACCCTAAGGTCCGACACTACCGCACACTCTCCCTACCTGCACCCTAACCCTAACTCACTTACACACCCCGAACCCCAAGCTCCGACACTGCCGCACACTCTCCCTACCTGCACCCTAACCCTAACTCACTTACACACTCCCAACCCCAAGCTCCGACACTACCGCACACTCTCCCTACCTGCACCCTAACCCTAACTCACTTACACACCCCGAACCCCAAGCTCCGACACTACCGCACACTCACCTATCACACACCCTAACCCTACATCCCTGAGTATTGCACACTTACCTGTCCGCTCCCTACTCCTAAATCCCTCACTATCGCATACTTACCAGGTCGCGCTTACACATTCCCCTTGTCGGTCTTCCGTCTGTCGGGATTCGAGCGTGTCGGTCAACTGCGTTGTCGGTCGCTTCGTGTCGGTTATTTCCCTGTCGGCGAATCGGCGTTTCGGTCATTAGAAGGAGACCCATATATATATATATATATATATATTATATACATGTATTTATTTATATGTATGTTAAATAAGTGTGTAATTTTTATAGATGTAGTGTCACTTTAATTATTGAATTGTTCCAGATGAAGCATTTTTCATTGGATATGTTATGAATTGATGGTGTATTTAAACATTCTGCTTACATTGATGTTTTATCTCAGATAATACCTTTATTTGAAGGTAAATGTGCTTAGATTAAATAGTTTGGATGACATTTGAGTGATTTTATTTCAGCCTCACCCTGGTTTGTGGTTGGTTGGAGGAGTCCGGTGTTTTTACTGCTTCTACATATTAGGCCTCCAAGAAAGCCTATTCAACCTCCTTGGGAACTTAATTTTGTTTGGGAAAAATTGACTCAAGCTCCTTTTGTGCCTTTAGATTCTGCTTCTTTGCAACACTGTACCTGGAAGATTAGTTTGTTGCTGGCTCTTACTTCTTCTTGGATGGTTTCTGAGCTCCATGACCTTATGGTCATTCCTCCTTTTTTTTTTTTACAGGGAGAGGGTGTCCGTTTGCACTAATCCTTCTTTTATGCCCAAGGTAGTCAATGAGTTGTCCTTGAATCAGCTGGTACAACTCCCTTCATTTTTTCCTTCTTCTCAGTCTGCTACTGAGAGGGTCCTGCATACCTTGGATTTGCACAGGCAGCTCAGGCACTGTCTGGATAAAACTAGGACTATTTGTAAGGCTGATCAGATTTTTGTTTCCTTTCATCTCCGGTCTTTGGGTTTGACTGATGTCCTTCTATGTCACCATTGCAGTGTGCCTTAAAGAAGGAATTTCCTGCCTCTGGCAGGCCATCACTTGGCCAGTATGGATAAGCTTGAGAAAGTCCTTGTTTGTGACATACATCACATTTATGCTCCTCGTACAGAATATAGGGCATAAAAGGGGCATACAGATGAAACCACCCAGAACTTCTTTGGCTGCTTACTCTTCAAACTCTTGTTTAATCCTTTATTACCCAGGCTTTTCTGGTGTCCTTGGATCTGAAAGATGCGTATCTTCGTATCTTTATTCACCCTCTCTTTAGGATGTTTTTACATTTCTCTGTGTCTTCCTCTTATTTTCAATTTCTGCTTTGCCCTTTGGTCTCTCTACTGTCTCAAGGGTATTCACAAAAGTGGCTAGCTCCTGTAATTGCCTTCTGCAGGCTCCAAGCTATTCAGATTTTTCCTTATCTGGATAACCTGTTGCTTAGGTGCCTTCTCCCAATTGATTATTGCAGGATCTGCAATTCACCATCTTTTTCTTAAAGTCTGGAGTTTATTATCGACTTTCAAAAGTCTGTCCTGACTCCCTCTCAGCATCATGTATATCTGTGTTGCAGGATTCAGACAGTGCCAATGTTGGCCTCTCTTCTGCCTCCAAAGGTATTGTCACTGACAGACTTATTTCACTCTTTTCTTCCTCTGACTTTCATGCCAGCCATGCAGTTTCTTCAGGCCCTGGGATTCATGGCCTCTATTTTGATGCTTCCTCTGCCAGACTGCAACTGTGGAAGCCTCAATGGTACCTCAAGTCAGTTTGGCTGCAGCATTGTCACCCTCTAACTTTCAGTGCACCTCTGATTTCCAGAGGTTCAAGTGGTGGATTTGACAGTTTGACCTCAACCCAGGCTGGCCCTTTCAGCCTCCAGTCCCTTCTCAAGAGCTGTTCACCAATGCTTCAGATAAGGGTTTGTTGGTATCTCTTAGTCACATGAAAGTTCAGGGTCTTTGGCCTCCCCATCAAAAGTCAGTGCATATCAACATCAAAGAGATGAGGGATCTGATTTGGGCCCTTCAGGCTTTTCACCCATGTTGTCTCTGGGCCCCTTGAAGGTGTACACAGACAACACTACAGTGATATTTTATGTCAACAAGCAGGGGAGGCATGAAATCTTACCTCTGCAGGATGCTGCTTCAGGCTTGGAAAGTGGCTCTCAGTTATCAATTAACTCTTCAGGTAGTATACATTCTTTCAGAGCACAATTTTGTGGCAGACTCTGAAGGTCCAAAACATGGGATGCTTCACAGAGATGTGTTTCTGGACATTGACCATTGATGGGTACTCCTCAGGTAGACTTTTTTGCCTTCCCTCTGAAGAAGCAGCTTCCTCTCTTCCATTCAGATTGTCATGCCATCTGGCCTGGAAGATGGGTACCCTATCCTTTCTGTGGAAGGGAAGGTCTTTTTATGCTTTTTTTCCTCTTCTTCTACTTCCAAGAGTCCTGCAGAAGATTCAGCTGGACTCCCCAGAAATCTTGGTAGTGACTCCCTTTTGGCTGAGACAGCACTAGCTTCCCCCCTCTTAATGTATCAGGCCATGGGAAATCATCATAAGTTACCTTATTGGTTGGATCTCCTCAGACAGGACAAGGGGTCTCTCATCCATCCCCACCTGTCCACTCTGCAGCTAACATGTTGGGTGATAGGGTTTTGATTCCTTTCAGGCATCTCTTTTCTGAGGACATGTTCAGGGTTTTACAGGAGGCAAGGAAACCCTCAACCAGAAAATCTTATATGTCCAAATGGAAATTATTTTTGGTCTGGTGCCATGTTCGTAACCAGGACCCTTTTTCAGTGGAGGTCCCTCTGGTCCTCTCTTATATGTTTGAGTTGCTCTAGCCTAGCTTGGCATATTCTTCTGTGAAGCCCAATTTCTCAGCCATTTCTGTTTGTCTGCCCTTGTCTCCTCATTTGACTTCTCATTTTGAGGTCAAACAATTTTTTAAAGGTGTCCTGCATATTAGGCCTCCAAGGAAACATATTCCTCCTCCTTGGGACCTTAATTTTGTTTTGGAGAAATTCACTCAGGTTCCTTTTAACCCTGCTGCTTCTGTTCCTTTGCAACATTGTACCTGGAAGACTGTTTTGTTGCTTGCTGTTTTATCTCCTCGGGGGGGGGGGGGGGGGTTCTGAGCTCCAGGCCCTTACGGCCATTCCTCATTTTTTGTTTTTTCACAGGGACAGGGTGTCCCTTCGTACTAATCCTTCTTTTATGTCCAGGGTGGTAAATGAGTTGTCCTTAAATCAGTCGGTACAACTCCCTCCCTTTTTGTCTTCTCCTCACTCTGCTACTGAGATGGTCCTGCATACCTTGGATTTGCACAGACAGCTCGCGCACTATTTGGATAAAACTAGGACTATTTGTAAGTGTGATCAGCTTTTTGTTTCCTTTCATTCCAGGTCTTTGGGTTTGGTTGTTTCTAAGCAAACCATCTCCTCCTGGATATCTAAGGCTATTTCTTTTTGTTATTCTTTTCATGGGAAGTCTCTGTCTGTTTGTGTTAGAGCTCATTGTATTAGGACTGTTGCCTCTTCTGGTGGCTTCTTCAAGGGGTTGGACATAAATTCCATCCTTGAAGCTGCTACTTTGTCTTCAGTGCATACCTTTAATAAGCATAAGTTGGATGTGGTTTCTAGGGCCTGAGCAGGTTTTGCTGAAACCATTTTATGTGTGTTTGTTGAGGGCTCATCTCAGCCTTCCACCTCCCATTCTGTTTCTTGAGCTTTTTCACTCTTCCCTTCTGTAATGAATACTGCAACAGTGATAAAGAAGGACATAGTACAGTTGTGTAAATTCTTACCATACCAGTTGATGTCCTTCTCTTCACTGTTGCAGTATTCACTCCCTCTATCCAACCCACATTTTGTTTATTCTGCATTTTTACCTTCTGAATGTGCATGGACTTATTTGTCTTGTGATGACTGTTCTCTTCTGGGGCAATTCGGTTCTAGGTAGTTGCATCTGTATGACCCTTTTATGCCATATGTTCTGTGCGGGGAGCATAAACGTGATGTACGGCACAAACAAAATCTCTTTTAAGCTTATTTATATTGTCTGTGTGACGGGCTACCCAGGGAGGAACATCCCTTCTCTAATGAATACTGCAACAGTGAAGAGAAGGGCATCTACTCTTATGGTAACATTTTACACAACTGTACTTTCATCTGTATAACCACCAGAAAATAATACTATATTCAGTATGAATTGATTACAGTAAGGCTGTAGGCTGGTTTATATAACTGACAGTAGTACATTATTTTACAATGTAAATGTTGCACTAATTTTCCTCTCTGCATAAAACTCCTCCTGTCTGCATTGCAATTAATGTAAGATCCACACTCCAACTCTATGTAAACCAAAACTATATACAAAAAAAAAACCTCTGTGACCCAGGTATCAATCAGTTTAATAATTGTTTACTCAATATAGTTACTATTTTCTTGGTTATCTTACAACATTGAGTATATTTTATGTAGCCCTCTTGCAGTGTGTTACTGCTCAAAGTATCTGTGTTCAAAAATTTTCTGGATTTTCTATGCTCAAGGTAGTGATCCAGCTTGTTTCCTTTATCCTGCTATGTGCCCAAGTCGTACCTGAATGTATTTGGTTGAAAGCAGTACATTTAGATGTTAATGCACATCAGATGTTGTCACTGTGGGCAGAGGTAACTCCTGTCCCAAAATGCAACTTCAAAGTTCATTATGCCAAGTTTGGGAATGCAGGGATGGGGAGATGAAGTCTTTTTTTGTAACTGCCATATTTTTTGACAAAATGTTTTTCAATTGTAGTGTTTCCATGCCTAAAAAAAGTCCATTTGATCAGCCAGCTTCCCAGTAACAGTGGCATTACCAGTTTAATGTTGTTGTTGTGTCTTTCGGCTTTTCCCGGTTAGGGGTCGCCACAGCGGAACTCTGGTCTGCTAATGATTGGCAGTAGGTTTTTACATGCTGAGTTGCCAGCCCTGATGCACAAACTTCAACGAAGGAACACCCATTCACGCATGTTTCCACACAGAAGACGCTCTAGCTGAGAATCAAACAGGACAACGTCTTACTGTGAGGCGACAACGCTACTGCAGCACCACCATCGCAGTTTAATGTACAGTGAAATTAAAATCCCAGCATCTCTGGATTCTACTCCTCAGACTATGCACCCCATATTTCTATTGATCTTCTCCACTGCTTTTTTGGACATCATAATTTAGCATACAGTACATATAACCCCTGAGGCAGTCTAATCATGCACACACAGTTCCCCTGGATGTCCCTCACCAATGTACGGCTTTTCATTCATGCAGAATTAAGCATGTGTGGTATTCATGTAGAGTTGGAGACATAGCTATCAATTAGTCAGGGACAAATCCAGAATCAGCAATATTTAGGGACACTTAAAATATGAGTACTAGACTTAGAGAAAGCATATGACAGGGTGCCTAGAGAGGAGTTGTGGTATTGTATGAGGAAGTCAGGAGTGTCAGAGAAGTATGTAAGAGTGGTACAGGATATGTACGAGGATAGCATGACATTGGTGAGGTCTGCGGTGGGAGTGACAAATGCGTTTAAGGTGGAGGTGGGGTTACATCAAGGATCAGCTCTGAGCCCTTTCTTATTTGCAATGGTGATGGGCAGGTTGACAGAGATCAGACAGGAGTCCCCGTGGACTATGATGTTTGCAGATGACACTGTGATCTGTAGTGAGAGTAGGGAAGAGGTGGAGGAGACCCTGGAGAGATGGAGATATGCTCTAGAGAGAAGAGGAATGAAGGTCAGCAGGACTAAGACAGAATGTGTGTGAATGAGAGGGAGGACAGAGGAATGGTGAGGATGCAAGAAGTAGAGGTGGCGAAGGTGGATGAGTTTAAATACTTGGGGTCAGTAGTTCAGAGTAACGGTGAGTGTGGAAGAGAGGTGAAGAAGAGAGTACAGGCAGGATGGAGTGGGTGGAGAAGAGTGTCAGGAGTGATTTGTGACAGACGAGTACCTGTAAGAGTAAAAGGGAAGTTCTACAAGAGGGTAGTGAGACCAGCTATGTTATATGGGTTGGAGATAGTGGCATTGACAAAAAGGCAGGAGTTTGAGCTGAATGTGGCAGAGTTAAAGATGTTAAGATTTGCACTGGGTGTGACGAGGGTGGACAGGATTAGGAATACGTATATTAGAGGGTCAGCCCAGGTTGGAAGGTTTGGAGACAAAGCCAGAGAGGCAAGATTACATTGGTTTGGACATGTGCTGAGGAGGGATGCTGAGTATATTGGGAAAAAGATGCTAAGGATGAAGCTACCAGGTAACAGGAAAAGAGGAAGGCCTAAGATAAGGTTTATGGATGTGGTGAGACAGGACATGCAGGTGGCTGGTGTGACAGAGCAAGATGCAGAGGACAGGAAGAAATGGAAACAGGTGATCTGCTGTGGCGACCCCTAACAGGAACAGCCGAAAGAAGATGATGATGATTATTAACTTGAGACATTGACAGAATAAGAAACTTAGCAAACATTTACTGAAGTAAAAGAAGTCTATAACTATATAGCCATTATTCATTAAGTGCAATTCACTACCTTTTCTCGAAAACCACCAGTTTAGAAGGGATTAAGAGAGGAGCAGAGTTGAAATTTGAGTCAACATCAGGGACATCCCTGAAAATCGGGGACTGTTACTAAGCTATCTGACCACTATTTATGAATTCCTGTTACTAGACAAAAAACAGTGTAAATAATAATAATAATAATAATTCCTCACGGGTAATACGTCCATTTGCTTAAAAGAAAACAGCAAGGAGGAACAGGTGGCTGTGCATCATACACCTAGTTTACTGTTATATTATACTTTGGGGAAGTCAGGCGCTTTGCCAAAGAATTAATAGTGTTAAGTTTGCTGCTGTAATGAAAATCATGATACGCTCTCATCAACAAGAGACGGTCGTCGAGCCGTATTACTTGGCGAGCTCAGTAAATCGGATTTTGTGAACTGAAGCCAATAATAATAAAGCTATGAAATTCATTTTGATGTCATCAATATGACTGAATAGTCACAAAGTGCAGTGCAGACAGAAACCAAGAGGTGAGTTAGAAACAGTGGGTGTAGCTAGTCAACTTTTTCTTTCTTTCTAAGGATCCACCTTGAAGCGGAATGAAAACCGGTTCCGCAGGTATCAGATAGGTGGTTGTCACCGTTATTTCTCAACGCATGCGCCATCCACCTTTTTTTCCCTTTCCTGCTTTATTCCGTTTCAGTTTAGACGGTCTCTTACTCCCGCTGGATATTTTTTTCGATAAGTAACGGCAAAGTAGCTGGGGTCCTCACCTGTAGGTGGACGAAGCGAATGATTAGCTATGCTGTAGGGTACCTAAACGGGAACACCGAGCCACGAACACCGAGTTTGGCCCAAGTTTTGGAACTTTGTTGGAGGGCTACTGTGTCCTACCTTCGTCAACAGCAGTACCTGTCTGGCGAACGGTTATCTCCTCCCTAGGTGTGCTGTGTGGAATTTGAAAACGGGGAAAAGAAAACGTTATAAGAACTATTCGGTTAGTTTGTGTGGCGCTGCCTCTGAGGAAACATCATGCCACGAGCCTTCTTGGTGAAGAAAGCGTGTGTGGCCCCGGGAGCCCGGAACTGGAGCGAACTCCCGGACGAGGAGCGCGGAGAGATCTACATTCCGGGTAAGGACCAGAGGGGATCCGTGGGGGAGGGGCGCACCTTCTTTTTCCTGGAGCCTCCTACTTTGGACTTTTTTTGTTAATTCTGGTGGGTGATTGGTATTTATAATTCTCTGTGGGGATATGAGGGTTACAGTCTGCTTTCAGATTCAAGATGTTTTTTTAAATATTGTAATTATAACTGTTGCGTGTGAGTGTTGGGGATAGGATACGTGATAGGATAACTAGAACTAATGTATGCACAACACTTTATGTACATGTGAATTACTCTAATCTGCTCAAACTAACTGTCTGCCATTGGATATTACTTATCAAACTGATTCACTGAGTTATATATATATATATATATATATATATATATATATATATATATATATATATACCAAGTCTGTTTTGTTGGGGACAGTTTGTATCCGTTTTTTTTTTTTTTTTACTTCAGTATTTTATTGGTTTGTGATGTACTGGAACAATTTCCAAGAGGTGGAAACGTGCTCATTTTACACATCTCCGTCTAGTTTAACTGCTACGGGTCGGGATGACTTAGATAATTTGTGGCTGGACAGGTAAGTATTGATACGTGTTAATGATAATGTTATGGGTGGTCGCATGTCTGTTGCTAGGGACATGTCAGTTGTTACTGACTGTTATGAGTTTTAAATACGATCCCTTTGATATTTGTATATCTGTATTCCAGGTGTAGTGATAAGTGCAGAACTTTCTGAGATTCAGTTTTCCTTTATTAACCCTGAGAACTGAATTAAAAGAATAATACTAATTTAAGTTGCATGGGGACTCAAGTAATCTCTGAGGCTGTTGCTGCAGCTCCAAGTTCTAACGGTCAGGTAAGAAGAAGACGACCTTTAGCCCCAGCTCATTTCCTTACTCTGATCTAATTTAGATAGCATTATTTGTGTATGAAAAGGGGGTGGGTGACTGGGGATGGGCTCCACTTTTTTCTTTCTTTCTCTAAGAAAAACAAAACAAGGGTGGGGCGAACATGTCTTAGCAATTTTTGTACTGGCAGTGGTCTTTGCAAGTAACGGACTCCGACTTAACAGTCCCAACTTCCGCAATGGCACTGGATCGCTGTTTTTACAATGTCAATGATTCACCCAAGTTTCACAGAGCATGCAGTAGCTACTGAAGTATTAACAGGATTGATTTCCGGATGGTGATCCTGGGTGCCAGAAGGGAAATGCTCCTATTTTAGTGGTACGCTTAATTTAATTTGGCAAAATCACATGTAAGTGAATGTACAGAGTGAGTAGAGAACGCAGGCGGTTCAGACGAGATAATGTACATTTAAAATATATTTATTATGACAGTTTTTTTAGCTTTAGCTGCTTGCCTTCTGCAGAGTGGCTAAACAAAATTAATTGTCTTTTATTTTAAGAGACTCATAGGTTCATGTGTAGTTACCTGGCATGTGGTAAGGACTTGCTCTGCTTAACACAGTAAGCAACATCTCCAATCTTTTTTAGGGAGGGGATTGAATTGCTGCCTTTTTTCTGTCCGTCCTTGCCTTTATTCAGGTGCCTTCAAGGACAGAGACAATAAGAGAACGTTATCTGACAAGTAACTGGTTACATGAAAAGTGAGGATTAGTTACTTTGATTCTCGGATGTCTTGCTAGGTAATTGGTGTTCCCTCCCATAAACAGGTAGGAAGCCCCCGGCTAGTATACTAGGAATTCTGTTTCAGTTTTATTTATGGCAACTTAATTGTAAATCCAAATGGCTTAATAAGATCGTTGGAGTTCTCTTTATTTAAAGGCTTTCCTAGCATCCTGTGGTGTGTACACACACACCTCTATTTGCATAACGACAACAATGGATATGGGGGGGGGGGGGATTTTCTACGTCCCAAACCAGGACAGTTTTACAAAGACATGACTATGCCCCCCCAACGCAGCCCCGTTTGTTACCAAAGTAAAAATTCTAGTTTCTTTCACGCCACGTTATTTTAGACGCACAATAATTATCGTCTTCTTTTGTAACACTAAAAAGTTAGAAAACATTTAATTGTTCTAAAATAACCAAACTTGTCCCCTTTTGCAGCACGTAACTGCCCATTTTGGTGCTGTTCTGCGGAAAAAAATCTCTTCATGCTGTAGCCCTAACGGTATTCTGTTTTTTTTTTTTAACTCCTGTGTTGGGAAAGCAGTTACAATGAATTCATAAACTGTATAGAAAATCGTATTGTAGCCAAATTTCAAGTAAACACGGTTTCGAAACTTCCTTTTTTTTTGCAGAGGTAAATAAAAACGTATTTTGGCGACCCTAGAAGTGAAGTCTGTGTGTGGAGACAACTTGTTTAAAAACACTGGACATGAAGAAAATATTTGAAGTGCAGGGTTGTTTTATCAATAAGCAAAATTTGAGAATGAATAGTTTTGAGATGAGAAGTATCAGAAAGGTGTAGTGTGGCCAAGGGCAATAAGAGACATGATTTCAAAGGTCAAAATAAACTGAGGGGCACAAAAGTTTTTTTTTTTTAGAAGGATTTGGAAATTATAGTTGCCAGTCATACATTTCCTTACACAAATAGCTTTGGTAAAAGCAACAAACACGCGCACACGCTCTGGTTGTGTTAGTGTTTTATATTAATGTATATTTTTACTTAATTATTAGCATTGTCATGAATACGTCATGTCAAGGGCAGTACAAATATGATTCATGTAATGCTAAACTTTTGAAGTGGGATTTGAATTATTGACAGAAAATTAAACTGCGATACCCTCAACATCAAAGTGCAAGAAAACTGGACAAAGCCAAAAATAATGGGGGACGATGGCTCAGAATCAAGGACGGAGTTTAATTGTTTCTCTTATAAACTTGGAAAGATGGTAGAATGACAATGCTAATGACAGTGCTTTAGCTTGCGTTTTCTGAAGGACAGCAAGTCTGAAACTTAAATGTTTCTCCTTACTTGCAAATCTCATTCCTCAATGGTTTTCTAAAATCCACAATTTTGTTATGGGGAACAAACAAACACAATTACGAGGCTAAAATTTGGATAGCTGAAAGATGTGCTAAACTGATCTGAAGAGAAAGCTATGTTAGAAATATAAGTATACATTCATACGTGTGCCTCCCACTGCAGATGGTGAGCTATGCTTTTGAAATGCCTGTGTAGGCCTGAGTCTGCTTTGTGTGTTTGTTTATATTCAGCAGTTTTAAATCTAAATTTTGTAAGGCAAAACTTTTTTTCTGATACGGCTGATTATGCAAATACCCACAGAAATGGATGTTTACTTTTGGTTAGTATTCAATGTATCCATCTGTGGCAGTGCAGCAAAAAAACTGCTGTGTGGTGAGCCACGGTGTTACTAATCTGATTTTTAATGAAGGCTTACTTGTGATGCATGACCGACATGTACGTATGTGTTCTGCCTGGCTTCTATGTGCAGAGTTTACAACGATACCCAGATCATTTTTTTTTTTCATGTTTTCACGTTTACATGGGCTATCTGATACACAAATTGTCCAGCAAGAGGGTATCCTTATGTGCACATGCTTATGTAGTAAAATGCAAACTTGATTCAAACTCCATTTCACATTTTTATTTGTCTCCGGTGGTATTGCGGTGGTGGTTTCGTATTGGGGAGTTTCGGGAGATCGTAGGTTTACCCCGGCTATCACTTCTGTGTCACTGTTAGAGGCACAGTATACTAACCTCAAAAAAAAGGCATAGCAAAATTAATTTAAAATGGGTGGCGAAAGCCAAACACACTCTGGCTAGGCTTATAAATGCCCTAGGGCAGATAGCCTAGTATGAACCTATGGTGCTGCGGTAGCGTTGTCGCTTCACAGTTAGAAGTTGTCCGTTTGATTCTCAGAGCGTCTTCTGTGTAGCGACATACGTGAATGGGCCTTCCTTTGATGAAAGGTTGTGCGTTAGGCCCGGCAAGCCAGTACGTAAAAATCTACTGCCAATCATTAACGGACCGGAGTTCCGCTGTGGCGACCCCTAACCGGGAAAAGCCGTAAGACACAAAACAATTTGTCTCAGGTAATATTACTTTACTTATTGTTACTTTAAAGGAAAAGGCCATTCTTCAATGTTTTCTTTATCTTAGATTTTTTTTTTCTGTTTATAACATCACGGTGATGTCATCACCTATATGTTGTTTAGTACCCAGAAATCCTTCATTACCTTTTTCTATAATTTTATTTTGTTTATATTTGTTCCCCTGATGCAGATTATGAAAGTTGCATCATTTTCTTCTTATTTAGATCTTGCTTTGTTCCAGCAAAGAATGTCTTAGCCTGCACGACAAGTTAGGCAGCAAAGATTCACGTCACTATTGGTCACTAGCAACAGTTTTACATTCTGAGATTGTGGTTTTATCTTGGTCTGAAGAAGCAGTAACCCTGCAAAAGCACTAACCATTTAATAAAATAATTTTTCTTTTTAATCCGTTCCATTCTTCTGGCTTTGCTGTTGTGGCTGAACCCCTTTTTTTGTTTAGTGTATGCCTTTTGATTTGTGGTGATTCACAAAGAAACCATGGGAGGACTTGTGTATGGCTCCCTAATATGCAACACAATCTCTAGAAGATTTAGGACTTTTGCTTATATGTGGTTGCATAGATACTTTTGCACAAGAACTGTTGCAGTACTTATTTAGGATATTTGCCACAGAACAAAAGTATATTTATTCTGGAGGGGCAGTAGCATAGGAGGTTAATGTAAATTTGGTAAATGTGAACAAATGAACACAGATGAGTAAACTTGTATATACATTTGAATACTTTATAAATCTGAAATCTTTTTTTTCACCAGGAGGTTGAAGAAATTCATCTGAATATGTGACTAACATCCTTCTACCAGTAATTTAATTCAGAAGGATAAGTTCATGTCAAACTTGAAGGTGTAGCCCTAATTGCTGTCAACATTGCATGTAACGGAGTAATCTTTCCCAAAATGCTGAATCATCTTTTTAGATAAACATTGATCTTCTTCATGACCTTGTTTCTTTGTGAATTGCATATCTAGTCTCCCTTCCCAATCTTTTCTGACCATTTCTGATTGATTTCTATAGCTTATCATGTAATATTTTATATGCTCTAATTATGCTTTTTTTTAACAGCAGCTTCTGTTCTAGATTCAATTTAAGAATTCAACCAGTGCAGGCCTTTCATTTAGAATTCCCCTATCCCTTTCTCTTTGTTTATACTCTGTGAATCTCTGATAGGCAAGGCCATCACTAGCCTGCAATCCAAATGTCTTCTTGGCCTCTCCCCTTTCCATTACCTTTCCCTTTAATTATTTGTTCCCAATAACTTGTTTTTTTTGCCAGCTTCCTTCAGTAAATTCCACCCCCCTCTTGCCTATTCTCCGTACCCTTAATTGCAGTCATTCCTATCAACAGTCTTTCTCCATTCCCATGTTGGCCTTTAGTTCTTGGTATACTTTGTTACTTTATGAATGTAATATTCTGTATGACTGTTGTTCTCCTTAAGGATTTGCATCCAAAATCCCATTCCTTCCTTACTACCTGAATTGCCCCCCTGTGCTTTGTCATAATCCCTTTCCATTTTTAATTGTAGTTTTCTGCTTGGGTTAAGTATAAGAACCTTATTTGTATAGGTCTAAAATATCCTTTCAAATAGAGTAATCCTAAACCTGCTTGTTCTATTGGGAGGATTAATTTATGCCACTTGATTCTTGCCTTCTTCCTCTCCCAAATAAAATCCTTCAACTCTTTAATTACTGTCCACAACTTCTCCTGTGGTTGATAAAATATGCCTGACCTGTATGTAAAACTAAAGGGAATAAAGACATTTTACTGCTTGTTACTTGCTAGCCATATCTGTAGGCAAGAGCTTCCAGTTTTTCAGTTCTTAATCCTTTAAAACCATACTCTTATGGTGACATGATAAAATGAAGTATTTAAATATGGGTCTGAACCAGTTCATGAGTGGATGCATAGTTTATAGCTTATAGCTATAGCGTTTGTTTTGTCTTATTTAATTTTATATCTCAAAGAAAAAAAAAACAGAACCATGTCAGAATGTTCCACAGCACTGAGATGTCCTTTTCTTCTTCCATCAGGTACAAAATAATAATTGCAAATAAAGCCAAATTTTCTTGAACATCATACCAATTATATCTTTTGAATTTCTGAGTCTCTTATTTTGTCAGTGGTTCTAAATATGGTGCAAATAGAAGGGGGAAGAGAACACCCCTGCCAGGTTTCTCTGTCCAGGCACAGCTTAGCAGAGAGGAACCCTCCCAATTTGATTTTTGCCACCAATCCATCATATATCCTTCTAATTAACCTTATTAATGTATCAAGAAATGCAAATGATTCCATTTTCTTACTCGTAAAATCCCAGCTTTCTCTGTCAAATGCTTTTTCTGTGCATCAAGACTTACTAATAGCAGCAATATTCTTTCACATTCTGCTTGGCTCTGGATCATCATTGTTCTAGTAATTTTGTCAGATGTTTCCCTTCCCTCCACAAAATGACATTGGTCCATATCTTATCAATTTTGGCATCAGCTTCACTTCATAATCATAGCTTAAAATGGAAACTGGGCTATATGAATATGGATCAGATGGGTCTTTACTGGTTTACTAAATATATTGATGCTATGAGAGCTGATCTACAAAACTATTCGGCCTAATGTTAAACATCTCACTACAAGGGATGTTGGGTGTCTTAAGGTTATACAAAACATACATATGATCCATATTAGAATGTAACAGTAACTTGTGTATCTACAGTAATACACAGCTGTAATACCTAGAGCCAATACAGAGAAGGATCACCAATAAATTATTAAAACAAAGTGACATGTCAAATAAGGAGTTCTGCATTTGTTGAAATGTATACAGCTTAATATATCTTTATGTAAGAAGCATATTTATTTTGGCTTACAAAGCATTTTATGACAAGTCCATACAACTAATGTTGGATATTAAAACCTTATCCAACAAATTGTGCCCTAAGAAACAAGGAACTGAATTTGCAAAAGTTTTTACAACTAGACTTAAACAGTAGCATATTAAATTAAGATTGCCAGAATTGTGGAACAAACTCGCACATTAGGTTGTCTGACCCCTTAAATAAATTCAGAAATGATCTTAATGACTGTCCAGTTTGGCACACAATCCTGAAATTAGGGAAATCAGTATTTTTAAGACAGTCCTTCACCTGAACTCAGTAACCAAACTAATGAAATATTAATACATATCCTAACCCTTATGGATGGGTATCCACGGGGCATGCATGGCCTTCTTGCCAGAACTGAGAGCTCACCACACTGCTGTATATGGCATATTTGATTCTTTTATTATTTCTGTCTGATTTTAAATTTTATTAATTGTGCTAACATAGTAGTAATACCCCAGTAGTAGTAGTATCTTTTACATTAATACTCCTATTCTGTAATGCTGGAATCCTTTTGATCATCCTTTGAACACTCAGTAGTAAAACATTATTGCACAAAATATTTAGTATTCTGTTACGTGAGGAAAATTACTGAATTAAATCCAACCAGATATTCTGTCCTTTTCACTGCTCAGTATGTGGCTGTTAGATTGAGTGTAATTGTCCACAGTGTTGACTTTTCATCTGTAATCTTGGAGAAAAATACTGTAGTTAATAATTTAGTGTATAATTATGACTGACTGGAGTTTGGAGTTTGTAGCACTATCACTGAAAAGCGCTGGTCCTTCATATCTCCATTGAAATTAAATGTCATACCATCTACTGGATCACAGAACACTGAGTGAACTCATTGCTCGTTTAAGCTTATTAAAAAAATGGTCAGACAAACATGATATGCATTTCAATTATCCAAAATTCAATAAAATCAGTGCTGCAAGCTTTAGCAAAGATGCTTCCTCAGGTCAGAATATAGAAAATAGTGAAAATACTTGTATATGTAAATTTGCAAGTCACATAACATGCATTTAAACAACTAAACACATATAAGCAGCTAGCTAAAATATCTAAAACTCTTCCCATAGTAACAACTATCAAATATGTACTTAATGTTGTAATGAATTTGATGTTTTAACAATTTTAAAAGAAAAAAATAACCATTAGATTGTAAAAGTTTGATTACTGGTTTTATGCCAGCATCTTTATTTTTGTGTCTTACTGGATTGGACATTTGTATGCTAGAGCATTACTTTTTGGTTTGCTTGTTTAAACTCTTTAGAATTTTTCATGTGTTGCTCTTGCAACTGAATTTATTCATATTTCATCCCTTTAATAGGTAATGATAAATACTTGGTCATATTGCTAGTGTTTTCAATAAAGTCTTTCAAATATGTCTTGCATAACTCTCATCCTCTTGGAGCAAGAAGTCTGGACAAAGCCATAAGTAATGGGGGACAAAAATAGGGACACTCTTTATACTGATCTTACAAACTTGGAATGTTGATAGAATAAGTTTTGTATTGGCATGAATTTTCTGAAGGGTGTGAAGTCTGAAATTCAAATTTCTGCCATTATATTCTGATTTCAACCCTCAATGATTTGCCAATTATTTGCCATAAAACTGCAATTTTATGCGAAACAGACTAAAAATATGAGGCAAAAATCTGGACATTCTGCAAAAATCTGTATGGTTGAGAGGTATGGTGTCTCATTCTCTGAACCTTTGTAGAGACGGTCTTTGATTTTTAAAGTAATTAAATTGGATGTTTAGAGAAATTCTTTCCAGCCCCTTTAATGGGTCTAGTATATGTTGTCAAAATGTTTTTGTCTAATTCAGTCTAGAACGAAAACAAACATTCAAAATGATATTTGAACATGAATTTAAATACTGTTTTGTGTGGAGTCAGAACTCTCTGTACCTCCCATACCTCCTCTCCACCATTTAAAGTAATCAGTCCTGTGGTCTTTACACCTTGCAAGAGGAGGGTAGATGTTTTATGGTATAGAGTTAATTGTCACTCAAAATCAGCAATATTAAAACTAATTGGTTTTGACTCAAAATCAGCTCTGCATCATGAAATATCTCTCATCTTCTAGCAAGGTGTAAAGAATGCAAAACATTGCATAAATAAAACACTACTGTCTTGCATCACAAAGAAATGTAGAGGGGACATTTGAATTTTAAATGCTTCAGATCTTACAACCAAGAAAAATACAAGGTGAAGAGTGATTTTTCAAATGTTATATTGCGAAATATTAGAGTTACAGAAAAAATATCTGCTCAATGCTTCAGCAATATGCATAAGTTTTTACATAGTATAGGCAGGTTTATTATGTAGATTTTAATGCTTTCAGCTTTTACACAATATTTGCTCATTTGAAATTGGAGGCAAAAGAAAAGAATATGGAATTAAGTGTAAATTCTTGACTTTCAAGCGTACAAAAGAATCACCTTATTTTGATAAAAGGAGATTTATAGTGGCTTCATGAGTTGGGATGCCAACCAAAAACTAGGTATTTGGCATGATTTTGTAGTTCAGCATGAACCGTCAGCAGGTGAATCTCAGAGTTTGCCTCATTCCCTCATTTTTCTTTGTTTTCTAAAGTGACAAAAATTATAACAAGTGAGGTAGCTGGTATATTTTAAGGAACACATTTAGGATAATTGCATATTTGTGCAAAGTTGGCCATTTATTGTCTCGGGTACATTAGGTAGGCGACAGATACTAGATGTCCAATCAAAAACTTTCTTTTCATACATTTATAGATAAGGAAGTAGGAGACAGATATTTTGTGCTTTTCTAGTCTTTTATTTTTGTGCCTTTGGTTCAAGATGAAGAATAGGCCATTTTGTGTAGTAGAACAGCTTGACTCCACAGATCACCGGGCTCACTGTTAATTTAGTTTGTTCACCTTCATAAATATATATATATATATATATATATATATATATATATATATATATATAGTGTGTGTGTGTATGTATATGTGTGTGTGTGTGTATATATATATATATATATATATATATATAGTTTCTTTTTCATCTGTATATCATAAGGTCAAGAGGATTGACTGAACTGTATACTCATAAAGTTCATAACAAAAACAAAAGTAGCCTTATGTGTTCAGTATTTCTGTGCCAGTCTCCCAAAGTGACATTTGTTTGTTTTGTTTCTTTTATTTGTTTCTTCACCCAGGACATCTTTAGCAAAAGCTTAGAGACATGTATTTTATTTATTTGACATTTGTTGGGGTTAGTCCAACTGGGTAGATGACCATTTTCAGCGGAGACCTGAGGAGAAAATCTCCAAAAGATAAATATAAGTAATATGTAAGCAGTACATTAAGTGTAATGGTGCTAAACCTGAGGAGAAAATCTCCAAAAGATAAATATAAGTAATATGTAAGCAGTACATTAAGTGTAATGGTGCTAACAAACAGTTTAACAGTAATTACTAACAGTTTCTTCGTAAAACATAGCCACAGTGGAAGTGTAAACAGACAGTATAACAATAATAATACAGTTTTATCTAGCAGCTAGGCAATAGTACAGTTTCTTGAAGTTATGGAGGAGGAGGTAGATTTAGGAGTAAAAAAATAAAGCCCCAGTTTAACAGGACAAGATAGTCTTTGCGTAATCAATTTTAGGGTACAATGGGGGATAAGAGATGGAGTGAAACAGAGTATTAGGAAGGGAGGGGTTAGGAAAGAGGAGAGGTATATTGTTGGTTCAGTGCAGGAGTAGGTCCAAGAATTTAATAGACTGTCTTTTTAAAAGTTTTTTTTTAAACATCTTTAGCAAATGTCTGTTTTTATAAGATTCTGTGTAGCCACCAACTCTTAGTTTGTGCCTTCACTCGGAGCAGTCAAGGAGTTATCTTTTTGCATATTGGTGGAAAAATACCCAAAACTAGTCTCTGACACAATTTCATATCCAGTCAGCATCCTAATAATCAGGTCGCTCTCTGAAACCACAGTCCCTATAATATGGAAACTATCTCACATAACACCTATTCATAAAGGAGGGCAATCCACAGAAATCTCTAATTTCCACCCAGTATCAATACTGTCCCCTCTATCCAAAATCATGGAAAGGTGTATTCACCAACAAATCGTGAAGTATTTATTCCAAAACAGCCTGGTCCCTCAAACTTAACATGGCTTCAGGCCAAATCACAGCACATCCACAGCACTACTATTCTTTACAAACAACATTAAAGCCAGGGACAAAGGTCACCTAGTAGCAGTAATATTCCTACACCTCTGAAAAGCATTCAGTACTGTTTCACACACACACTACTACTTAACAGACTATCCAACCTAGGTTGTTCCTCCTCCACACTCCAGTGGTTCCAAAGTTACGTCCATGATGAGAAACAAATGGTTAAACCAAGTCTCTCTCTCTTTCTACCAATCCCCACAGGAGTATCCCAAGGCTCTGTCTTAAGACCCTTACTATTTAACATATTCACCAATAACTTGTATACCTAATTTTCCCCAGGAACATTAATACAGTATGCAGGGGACTCAACCTTAATCTGCATCTCCCGTACCCTCCCTGAACTGCTAATCAAAACCCAACAATCTTTCTCAGCAATTGAAGCATGGCTTATAGAGTCCCAACTCTTTCTAAATCCCCAAAAAAGCAAACTTTTGAAATTCCACCCTAAAAATACAACCCTAAACCCAGACCAACTATTTATGCAGCCAACAATGCCGTCTTAGACATCGTGCAAGAAACTATAACTATATGGTGCTTATAATTGATGATAAACGTAACTTTGACCCTCATATTCAACAAAATATAAAAAAAAAAACATAAACTCAGAATACTCTACAGAAAGACAATTCTTTACCACTACAACCAAAACTACCCTGGCTAAAATCTTCCTGCTGCCATCACTTCTCTACAGTTCCTATATACTAACCAATCTGCAGAACTCCACAAAAACTAAATTAGAGTAATGCTACAACAAAGTTCACAACCAACTCCAGCTACCGTAAACATCACTGTACATCACTCAAAGAATTAAACTGGTTAGAATTAACACAACAGCTTTTCATATACACATCTAATTATAACACACAACCTATTTTATAGGCGCACTGCCTGTCCAGTTCTAGGAGACCTAATACAACATTACAAACCAAGCAGACCCCTCAGATCTGAAGATAAAAACCTCCTTGAAATCTACAAACCTTCTAGAAACCCAGAAAAATGTCTATACTCACACTCTGTTGGAACACCCTCCCTCCCAACATTAGGCTAACTCCTAACCTACCTCTCTTTAAAGTATTTCCTAAAAGATCACCTAAATAAATCATGGCTATGCACATACATAACCCCAGGCTTATACAAAATCTGCCCTCCTATACCTCTTTCAATTACTCTAACATGCCAACTGCCATTAAACACTGTCAAGACTGGGAAGAAATGTACCATACTACTCCTATCTTTGTACGTCCTTATGAACTACTCTAAACAGCACAAGTATTCTTCCAGTTCAGACATGAAGAATGGTATTGTGCAAACATCCAATCACTGAGGCAGTGACACTATATCATGTTAAAAGTCTTGTCACATTTATAATTTTGTGTTATCAAGATAAACATGTAATGTATTCACTGTATACTTGTCTACTAATTTTGCTTGTAAGTCTGTGTAAAATGTTATCACAGTTAAACTAGCAATGTACTCACTGTATAATTTATGTATACTTGCAAGTCTTGTGATTTTTTATAGTGGTGGAGCTTTTCTACCCGGCCCTCTGCTGAAAACTGGTCTTGTGACCCAGTCAGACTATCCCGATTAACAAATGTCAAATAAATAACTAAATCTCACCCATCGACTTGCTCCTATGCATGGTCATATCAATCTGCTGTTTACTTTACCTTAACAATGTGGGAACACAATGTTTTGCACAGTTACATTAACCCACTTCATCTTCAGAAAGAAACAATTGGCTAGAACAGTTATCAGGCTGGTAAACATTACACATCTGCTGACTGCTTTCTTTTTTTCATGGAGATAAACCTGGTTCATAGGTGTTAATTAGACTAATGACCATACGGGCCTTTTTAAGCCTAGCCATGCATCCCAAGTTTCTGACAAGTTCTGATACTCTTGATAAGTGTAAGAAGGGGTTTGGGAGATGAAACATTTACAAGCAGGGCCCTGGGAGATGAGCCATTTATAGGTTGTTTGCGTCTATTAGCGACATAGGTGCCAAATCAGGGATGAATTTCCTGTTTCCCATCCAATTGCCCAAGTTGCACTTTAATTGGGTTGGGGAGGAACTCTGCTTCACAGCGATGGGGGGCCTGTTCCGTAGACTGGGTAGTCCCTGGAATACATACCTGTCTCTCCAGGAGGTCCTATTTATATCACAGGCAAAATTTAAGTCCTTAGAATGGGTAATTCTGGTGCTATTTGTTTTGTGGATATGCAGGAGGTTCATCAGAGTGGGGTATGACAATGCTCTGTATGCCAGACATAGATCTCCCCTCAAAAGCCTGTAGGAGACCGAAGACAAAGATAGGGCCTTGAGGCGGTCTGCATAGGACATTTTACTTCCTGTATTATTTTAGTGGGGAATCTCTTTGGAAGTTCCAACTGTTGGATGTGCCTGGTTAAGCACATAAAAAAGGGGGCATTGTACTCTGTGATAGGTCTGCTAAATGCCTAATACAGTGGAACTATGACTTCCTTGGGCTTAGATGCCGTACCTTTGTTTGTTTATAAGTTGAGCAATGTAAAATGATTTCTAGACATGTGATGATCAAAGGCTAGATTGCTGTCTATGTGTGTCCCTAAGTCCCTGACTGCTGGGTAATTTCTAAGGGGTGTGCTGTCAGACACCTTATAGGAGTGAAACCCCTTTACCTTTAGTTTCTGTTATCCCCTGCATTACCTAGCTTGACATTTGCATGGTGTATTGAATGCGACAATACACAATTTGATATACACAGATGTGTTGACCCATTTTCCTCTTCTGTCACAACCAGTCCCCATGTTAACTAGCTTCTGTCACAACCAGTCCCCATGTTAACTAGCTTTGCCTGTATTCTCTGCTAGAGCTCTGTGAAGTACTTAAACTTTAGTACTTCAGTTGTGGTGAAGTTCTAAAACAAGATTTCATTACTTAGTTATAACCTTGACCTGTATGCATGCAGCTGTGTGTCTGTGTGCAACACCAGTTACTAACAGACAAGTTGCCCTGTGACTTCTCTTTTATTCCCACCATTTGGTGAGACAACTGCTTGTAGGAATTCTTCACATGTAGAACACAGAAGGGCACTGTGTGTGTGTGTGTGTGTGTGTGTGTGTGTGTGTGTGTGTGTGTGTGTGTGTGTGTGTGTGCACGTGTATCCATGCATGTGTGCATGTCTCCCTCCCTCTTAGCTTGCTGGTGTTTCCCAGGCAAAAGGTGTGGTTCCACTGAGGTGTCTTGTTGTTCAGAATAAGGACTATGGCAACATATTTTGCTCACCATTTCTTTTATGTAGTCTGGGTGATTCTTCAAGTAGCAGAAGTACCAACAGCACAAGCATCTGTTCTCTGGTGGGATCTTCAGACATTGGCAGCCATGCTGGACCATCCTGTATATCTGAAATGGCATCATTCTCATGGTTGTCTATCTCTTACTGGTTTTAGTTCATCTTTAGAGTCTGATTTTGGACCACTTCAGCTAATTTTCTCAAATCATTCCTTCGTATCCATTCAGTACTGGCTAACTAGATACAGTCATCTTTTTCACCTACTTTGCTTTCTTTGAATACTCAGCAGCTGCTGGTTCCTTGATGGTCTATACCAACAAGACTGACAGGTATGGCAGTCGGTAGATTTTTTTTCCCCCAAAAATGTTTATTTGTAATGTAAAAACTATGCAAATATGTGTATATGTTTTCCGTGGATTTAGGACACTCTTATTGGCTGACTTGATGCTGGAAAATGGTTTCTTTTCTGCTTTCACAAGAATGTTGCTGCTTCACATCATAGCTGGATTCTAGTACAGAGCACAGGTGAACTACAAAATACAAAATGTCTCCAGAAACCCATCACCCCATTGTTGATCCGGATCCTCCCCTTTGTATTAAATTCTTAATCTTTTTTACTTTATTCCTTAGGACTTAACCATATTCTTTTCAAGCACTTAACTTCTTTGAACATGCCCTTGTTATCTTTTCTGGATCACTTAATGTTACTGATGCATGTATTTCATCAGTCAAAACTTGTTTGCATCTTTTCACTTTTAAGCAACATAATGAAAATAATTAATCTTTTTACCAAGGAAGGAACTTAATTAAATGTGACAAAACTAGCAGTAAATTCTTTTTTTTTTTTTTTTGTTTACCGAAGGCAAACTGGTCTTATGATTTCTGTATTCATGGATGTTGGCAAAAAAAAATGTATATTATTCATATTCCTTTGTATGATCTCTAGCAGAAAATATTGCAGCTCCAGACATGGCAATAACCATATTAGGTGCCCATTGACTTAGTAATTGATAGGTCCTGTGAAAATAACCGTAGACTATCTAGAATGAGTACACATTACACAGGACCGTTAAATGTGCTTACTAAATGTTTCAAAGTTTGCATGTACATGAGCTCTTCAATATACTTTCCTGCAGAAAAAATTTACATGTTTTAGCACTGAAGTGTCTGTCTCATAGATGTCCGTTTGCTTTGTACTCTATTTGTGCAGCTGATACAGTTTCACTGCATTTTACCTTTTTTCCTAACATCCAGCTTTCTGTCAAGGAAAACTGTAAATTCACTCTCTTGATCATTGGCCATTGCTACAGTCATTCTACTTTCAGGGGCCACATCTGAGATGGTTTGCCTTTAAAAAATGTAACTTTGTGTACCACCTTTAAATGTACACTGAACACTTGAAGCTCAGTCAGGATAAGCCATCTTAACTTTCCGCCTACCATCAGATCCATTCGTCTCTTTCCAGTTCCAAACCTTCCAGGACATGATGGGTGATGCCTCATGCTCCAGATGAGACCATGCATTTGGGGACAGCCCACTGACTGACCTGTTTTCCTGTGAGTGCTCATTAAGAGGTGTTGGGCTACTCAAGATGAATCCAGTTATCTAATTCTTCTGTTCACAATTCTTGATTAACTTCAAAAGAAATTCTGTCTGAAACTGACATTCTGTGATCCTTCCATTACTATTGTAAATGTTGCATTCTGCAAACTTAATTTCATTAAAACTTAGTATTTTTACTTTGATTAAATAATAATGCAAAATGCTGTGCAGCAAACAAAACATAATTATCTCTTGGATCAATAAATGGTGTGAGGTAGTGCTTGAATGTTTACATCCTTCAGTCAAGGAAAATGCATGAAGGTAGGAAAGTTGTTTTTCCAACCCTGTTTTTATTTTATTAATTTGTTAATCAAGTAAACTTACTATGCACAAGCCCCTTTTCAGGGGTGAGCCAGGAACCGTGTTTGATTTGTTCACAGTTAGAGGAAAAAGGAAGCTGATGGAGTCGAACAACAGAGTACACAATGCTCATTAACATCTCTTAACCTGTAATTCTCTGCCAAACAACATATAATTCAGATCTGTGTGTGTATGTGTTCTAAATTTGTGGTTACAGTAGGTTTGGTCAGACATCATTTGTCAAAAAATATTTTAGTGGTAGAACTGGTGGAATGCACATTTTTTTGGTAAGTGGTAGAAGAGTTGAATTATGCACAGCCAAATATAAGGGGAGTGTGTAATAATGTCAGAACTTTTGTTTATAATGAAAGCTTTGGCAATGGAGGTTTGTCTGTGTGTGTGTGAGTGTTTGTGGGATTCAAGTGTGGGCTAGGGAAGAGGATAGACATGTTGGTTTGCTTGGCTAGTTGCATGTTTGAAGTGTGTGTCTGTGTTTAGTGGTACTGTTAGAAAAAAATATGTAGGAGTTGGGTTAGGGTTAGCACACATTTGTGGCCCTCCTTATCTACCTCTGCCCCTAAAACCCTTATAGATGAGTCAAGGAATTCATAACTGTACCTGTTAGAAGAAAATTACTTCTCTGGACAGGCCCATTCTATGTGGGATTTGCTTGGGGGGAAGGTCATACTCCCTTCAGATGCTCAATTTGATCTCAGTGTTCCTTTGCACAGGAAATGCCAGAGTAGCTGTAGTTATAGTCGAAAGACTCCACAGAACTTCAGTCTTCCTCCTTAGTCTTGGGACCTTTGCATGTCCAGCTTTGAAGCTATCTAAGGACTCTGCTACTGAAATAGTTCAGTAGGAAGTTCATAGCATGTATCAGCTAGGGAGGTATATGTGTTTTGTTAAAGGGTGTTTTGTTTTCCCAAGGACAATGGGATCTTGCGTAGCAGTTTGTTAGCATATGTGGTTCTGTTTAACACATTTTGCAAGGGATGCCAAAGTGACCTGTATAAATGCATTAGTACCAGTATTGTTTGGCAATAAAGTTAAGGAACATAAAGAAAATATAGTAAAGGAGGGTAAAACTGTTACATATGGTGGTGTAAGATTTCACCACTTTCAATGTCCATCTCTAGGATTCAATAGAGTCCCTCACCAGATGTGGTTGAGGTGTGGGCAGCAGCCACAAATGTAACAGTCCGAGAACAACCCTGACCATCAGAATAAGTTTTGAGAGGTCATAGGCCCTGAGGGATGGGCTCTCAGCAGGCACTGAGCAGCTGCAATTCTCTTAACAGGTAATCAGCAGCAGCCATCATGAGGTCTTCCCTGACCCTTCACCTCTGGAGGTAGTTGGGATTATCTGTCCTTCTATCCATCAACTTCAGATGCAGACTTAAGGACAGGTGTAACAAGACATTTTATATCCAGGGTTTACAAAGTTTTCTTACATCTCCCCTCACTACCATATATCCTATCCCAACAGAAGACAATTGGAAAAGCAGGTATGTTATGCCTCCTAAGCAAAAGAGCCACCAACTAGGTCTCCCCAGTCCATAGAAGACTAGAAATCTTACTCAAGGTTCTCTTTAGCGCCAACAAAAAAAGACAAAGGATATCCATGAAGTGTTGCATATAAGTGGCCTAAATGTATCTTTTTCCAAATGAAACAGTATTCATGGTTTAAATGCGGTCAGGCTTTCTTTGGCTGGCAGAAGGAAACTGGATGTCCTCTTTGGACTTGTGGGACTCCTACTTCCATGTACAGTTTACAAAGGAATTCTGGAGGTTTCTGCACTTTTGACATGGAGCCAATCATTTTTAATCTGACTCCTCCACCCCATCTCATCTTAGCCTCCAGGGTGTTTACCAGGTGCATGTCTGTGGTTGCAGCTTATTTGTAGTTGCAAAAAGTGTTTTCATAGCTGTATGACTGCTAGCTGTTTCCTTCTGTACATCACATAGTTTTTGGGAGTAAGAGTCTGATCAGCCTTTTCCATTTTCTGATGAATGTAGCCAAGTCCCAGCTACACCATGTACAGTGGCTCTTGTATATTGGCAGCAATTGGTACACAAAGGTATGCAGAGCAAGACTTCCCACAGGCAGAATCTTCCTACCTACCTTTTATCTTAGGATACTGGATCTTGTTGTGGAGACATCCTCATCCTCGTGCAAGAATTACATAAGGTCTTTTTCATTGGACCTCTCTGGGTTGTGTGGTCCCAGAATGCAAACCCTCTTGTACATCAGATTCACATTTTTCAGGCCTTCGGGCATCACTTGGCTTAGTGGATGGATGCAAAGAATTTCCCCTTGCCAGTCCTTTCCACCTTAACCTTTTCTTGGTTAAAATCACAATGACTGTATCATTTCTGCATTGGTGAATATTTCAGGGGCGGACAGTTGAGTTTGGACGCTATTTAAGCTATCTGCTTTTATATCTATATACTGGCGATGACAGCAGTCCAGCTGACTGTCCCAATCTTTTGATGGTCACCAATCAGATTGACAATGGACTAGTTGTACCACACATCAACAGGCAAGTGGAACTCTTTTGTACCTTCATGATATAGTGTAGAATACTGTGAGCATGAGCAGTGTCCAACGGCTGATTCCTTGATGTTGTCAATATTCCAGAGAAGTCCATTTTTTTGGTGGGCAAGCTAAGCGGGTATGTGCTGCTACCCCAAAAGTGGTCATTCAGCACTTCTGTACATGCAAGATTTTCCAGAAATGGGGAAAGCCTGCGTAACTTGACTCCTCAACTAACACCAAGTGCAGGGACAACTCCTTCATTCCACCACCGGGGAAACTTCTTAGGGATGCTCTGACTTACAAGTGGGCTACCTGGATTTATCTGTTTTTCTCCATTTTCTTCCGAAGATGAGATTTGTCTGGAAAGCAAAACTCCACATATACCAGAGTAAGAAAGAAGCTATGAGAATGACCATATCTGGTTTATTTTTATTCTATTTCATTTTTTTTTTTGGAAAAATTCCTGTTTCTAGTCCCACAGAAAACAGTCCAAAAAAACGCTCACGTATTATTCCACTTCCCACAAAACGTACTGTTGCTAAGAAGGAAAAAAAGAAAATATGTGGGAAGCAATGTGCAGAGTAGGTTTTAAATCCCAAGTAGTTCACTATAAAGTTCCAAATACAATACGAATCGGGTTCAGATGTCTCCTCAATGTAAACAGCCTATGCAGGCAATTGCTGACACCCAAAACCAGCGGGTGTGTTCCTCTTCCTAGTAGTTCAGCCACAAACTCTTGTTAGTGCAACTCCACAAAACTATAGCTTGTCATGCACAATCAAGTAAATACAAGCGTTAAGCGGAGGTTATAAATATTTATTAAATAAAAACGGCAAGCGCTTTCAACTTGTGGTCTTCTTCAGGCCAATAACAACTAAAGTGCTTGGCGCAAACATTTAAATATACAAACATTAAAAATGCAATGATGTCACATCCTCAATTAGTTGAAGTGCATACATTATTTAAAAATTAAAGGGACAGGAAGTGCTGCCCTAATTTCAAGCATAGCTTGTTGTAAGCAACTTCTAAAATCATGAATAAAACATAAAAATATATATAGAGCATAAAAATATATGGCATGTGTGTGTGTATGTGTGTATATATATATATATATATATATATATATATATATATGTCAGCCATACTGTATTGCTAAACAATCAATCTTATAAACATGCTTTATACATAAAAAAATGATATTTCTATTCTTTTAACAGAGCTAAAAAAATGTGCATCCACGCATGTCATGTGTGGAATGCATGCATCCAAATATCCATGTCATGTACTAATAGAAGTGAAACAGAGAGATGGAACTGGGATGTTGCATGTGTGCATTTGTAAAAAAATATGTGTAAGCGGATAACGCATAAAGTATATATGTGTATGTCTATATGTGTAAATTGTACACATATATAAAGACAGTTGACAATAAGACTATGTGATGTTATATCAAATGCCCTAAATGAATACTATGCAGAAGGGTAAAGGAGGGGGGGGGGTTGTGTGTGTGTGTGGGGGGGAGAAGTGACAAGATTAAAGGAAGTGTGGAGTGGGAATGAATGTGAGGGATAGGGGGGGGGAAGAAGTTGAGGAAAAAAGTGAATGAAACAAATAGAAATGTCAAGGTGTAAGTAGATAAGTATGAGATATATGGTTCTCAGTGGCGTAGTGACCTAGATTCCCTGGCTTTTTCCTGATACAAAAAATGAGAGAGAGAGAAAGAGAGGACGTTTCACATACTGAATACCTGCAGGCAGTTTGGATACTATATTGACAGAACTTGGACCTCCAAGAGGTCAGACCAACTGTTTATTTCTTATATAGATACAAATGGTTTCCAATGGTTGTTTCATGCTATTGTTTATTGCTACTCTCACCATAACAAACCACTTCCAGGCAAGGTCGGAGCCCATTCTACCAGAACCTTGGCTTTTGTGAGCTTTTGGAAAGGGGTGGACTCGGGCAACACCTTGGTCATCTGTGTATACTTTTACAAAGCATTTTACATTAGATTCCTTTTCTAGGTCCAGAGCAGGTTTTGCAGGGACCATTCTCCAGGGGCTCCTGGACTCTGACATTCCTTCTTTCTCCCTCCCTTTCTATGCTGTGGTAATCTAACCACATAACTTGAGCAGTTACAACCGTAATCTAATGATCATCATAGTACAGCTGTATAAGTAAACATACTGTAATAGATTTTTTGAGCAGATCACTGTTGCAGTAGGGACACCCACATTTTTTTGTCATGTTTTTGCCAGAGTGTGGATATCTGATTTACCCTTTTGTCCTAATCTTTACCTAAAAGTTAGGGCAATCTTTCTTTGGGGCAAGAAAGCCCTGAAGTTTGTTGCCCTGACCACTGAATTTATATGACTCTCTTGGAGCACAGTGGTTAGGATGCATGGAAGGAGCCCTAAAACCTTGGATGCTGTCTGATTGTTATATTCTTGGCTGTGTATGACCCATATAGCTTAGGCTATTGCAACACTGATCTATTTAAGCATTTACTGTTATGGTACGTTTACTTACATAACTGTACTTTGAGATGTTCTGGGAGCTGCCAGTTGCATGCAGTTCATCATTTAGGCACAGAGAAAGTATTGTAGTAGACACTCTGTCAAGCAGTTCATTCTGGATTATGAACTGCAGCTTTATTCTCAGATATTTTAAGATCACGCTGTCACTTGGGGGCAAATTTTGTAAGGATCTGATGTTCATCGTGTTTCACTGTTGCAGTCATGACTGTAGGGTTCTCCCCTGCCGGCAGGCAGCCCTCGGTCGGCCAGAATCCCAAAGTCTGGGTCCGACGTCGGCTGTTCAGCCATGCTCCCTGATGTCAGAGTGCCAGGAGTACAAAGCTGACAGCCGACGCCATCTTCTCCAGTCTTTCTTGCCGTGCGGTGATAGCAGTTCGCATTTGCCGGTCGGCGGACTCCTGACGAATTTTACTGATATACTTCGGTCCGAAGACTTTCTTCTCCACTCAAAGCTAAGTACCCCATTGGGGAAACTTTTTTCTTCCTCCACTCAGATGTCAGAAAAAGTTAATTGTATTTCATGTGGGAAGCAAATACCTCATTCATTCTTACTGTATTCCTTGCTTGGGCCCTGACCACGACGTAGCTAGTTGTCGGTTTTGTGCTAGATTCAATCAACGTACAATCAAGCGAAGGTACGATTTTGCTTTTCATTACTTCGGTAGGCGCTTTAACTACAAAATGTCGTCTGATACGGTCCTGGCTACCGGAGTTCATAACGTCGCAAGGATAAAGACAGGCCTCCGAGGTCCAAATCTGATGATAATGCACAAGCGAAACCAGCTTCAGGTTCGGCCGTCGTCAGTGAGGCGCTTTTGCAGCCCCTGTCGTCGGCCATTTCAGAACCGATGGCTGAAATGAGGAGCCAACCAGGCCTTTAAATATTTCTGTTGCAGGACCTTCGGACAACGCTCCTTCGGATGGGTCCGGAGCCGCTGTGCAGGTACCGGCTTCCGAAGGGGTTTTCAGGCCTACTCAGCTTCTAATAAAGGCAAAGCCAAAGACAAAGGCAAAGACTCCTTCAAAATCACTTCTACACAGGCTTCTTCTGAACCGGCTCCCAAGTCACAGAAGCAATTACTCAAGATGGTGGGGGATTTGATTACTATGATTAGGGGTTCTCATCCCCTTCCAGACAAAAGGCCAAGGCAGGATATTTCTTATGATTCCTCTGATCAGGCTTCTGTTTCCTCAGTTTCTTCTTCTGATCAGGAATATTCTTTCCCTCCTTGTGAGGATTCTGATGCTGAAGAATCCATTCCTTCAGCTTCTCCCCCTGAGGATTTCTCTTTTGGGGAAACTTTGCATGAAATGAGGGAACATTTCCACTGGGAAGGACAGGAGTATTCGGAATCCAAGAAAAGGCTGAGGGAATTACTTCTTCTTCCCCAACATAGACCCCTGGCTATCCCTCCTGTTTTGGATATTGTGGATGATGCCTTTTCAGAGGCTAACTTAACCCCTGACTCTTTTCCTCCTGCTCCTGTGAAACCTGATAGATATTACAGGGTTACTGATTCCCATCAGTTTTTATACAAGAACCCTTCTGCTGACCCTGAAACCATTTCCCATGGTCCTAAGGGAGCTAAGGCCGCTTCTGCCAAAAATCCTACTCTACTGAAAAGGATTCTCGATCCTTAGAAAGATGGGGCAAAAAAGTGTACACTTCTGCTACTTTGTCCATTAGGGCTTTAAACTGTTGTTTCATATGTTTAAATACCAGCAATTTCTATTGTCTGTCTTAAAACAAAAGCTTACTTCCATTTCTGCCTGTGCAGAGGATAAGGAATTACATGATTTATTGCATGCCACTGAACAGGTTGGGAAGCGTGGTTTACACTGTGGATTTGATGCCTTGGAGGCTTCTTGTAGGGCTGCGGTCTCTGGCGCAGTTATTAGGAGGCATGCATGGCTAAAGGAACAAAATTTACCTGAACAGGTAAAGGCAAAATTATTGGATGCTCCTGTTCAGCCTAATGTTTTGTTTGGATCAAAAGCTGAAGAGGTGATTTAAAAAGATGGAGGATAAGGCGAAATCTATGCAAACAGTTAAAGATTTCTTACAAGTACAGCCTCCTAGATTTAGCAGGAATTGGCCTTCGAAAAATTGGTCCTTTCCCACTTCAGACAGGCCTCAGAGGGGTAGATATAGACGTTCCAAAGGGAGGCCCCAATCACAAGCTGCTTATAGACCAAGACAGTGGACTGCTTCCACCGCTAGGGGAGGAGAGGACAGGTCACAATCTCAAAGGAAATAAACTTAATGACTCCCTCTGTGGGGCTACAGGAATTTCTTACCTGGAAGCCCCTCTCGGAGGAAATTTTTTTGTATCAAAATTGGACTCGAATAACCCAAGACAAATGGGTTTTGGATGTGGTTTTAAGAGGTTACAAATTCCATTTTTATACCTTGCCAAATCCAAGCGGATGGCCAGACCTTCCAAAACATCAATGGACGGAGGCCTTAAACCAGGTGGAAGCTCTTTTGGCTATGAATGCCATAGAACTGGTTCCTCTTTCAGAAAGGGGAAAAGGGTTTTAGTCAAGGCTCTTTCTAGTCCCAAGGAAGCAAAACTCATGGAGACCCATTCTGGATCTGTCGATCTTGAACACCTTTCTACAGATTCCAAAATTCAAGATGCTTACTCTACAGCAGCTACTTCCAATACTGTCCAAAAATGTATGAATGGTAACTTTGGATTTAAAGGAGGCATATTTACACATTCCCATCAGGCAGGATCGCAGAAAATACCTCAGGTTCATAGCCGGATCGAGGCACTTTCAATTCTCTGCGCTGCCCTTTGGATTATCTACTCCGCCCAGGGTCTTCACCAAATGCCTGGCTCCAGTAGTAGCTTACTGCAGACTCAAGGGAATTCAAATTTACCCTTATCTGGGCGATTGTCTAATTCAGGCAGACAGCAAGGATGTCTTACTCCAGCATCTAGAATTTGTACAGAACCTCCTCAAGTTCCTGGGATTCTCTGTAAACATAAAAAAGTCCAATTTGACACCATCACAGCAGATAACTTTTCTGGGTGCTCTTCTAAACACCACAGCCCAGATGGCATTTCTGACATCTGAAAAACAATTACAGCTGGCTTCAACTTTCAAAACCTTGGCAACTTTAACTCCGCTATCTGCAAGGAAATTCCTGCAGGCTTTGGGTTACATGGCCTCCTGCATCCTTCTCGTACCATATGCAAGACTACACATGAAAATACAGTGGTACCTAAAAAGTGTATGGTCTCAGCATTGCCACAGTTTAGACATACTGATCTCCGTCCTTCCTTGCCTTCAAAAGGAATTTCTTTGGTGGTCCAGGGCATGTGCTCTAAACAAAGGGAAACCCTTCCGTCTGCCTCCTGCCACTCAGATTCTAACCATGGACGCCTCAGATTATGCTTGGGGAGCCCATTTTCAGGGCAACTGTCTGCAGGGCCTTTGGACAAAGGATCAGAAGCACCTGCATATCAATTTAAAGGAAATGTTAGCCGTTCAGAAAGCTCTATTGGCCTTCAGGAATCTCTTACAACCCGGACAACTACTAATACGGACAGACAACACCACAGTTATGTGGTACATAAACAAGCAAGGGGGATCTCATTCCTACCCCCTTTGCAGACTAGCCATGGATCTATGGAACACAGCTCTAGCTTGCAATCTGGATCTTCAAGCTCAGTTTCTACCAGGGAAACAAAACTTCCTGGCAGACAGTCTGAGCAGAAACCTTTCGGATCCACACGAGTGTATGCTGGACACCAAAATATTCAGGATGATAACAGCAGTCTGGGGATGTCCTCACATAGACCTCTTTGCATCCCATCTCAATCATAAACTACATAATTTTTGCACCAGGACTTTCCACAGAGAAGCTTGGAAAGTGGATGCCCTGTCATTCAGTTGGAGGAACCTCTCGGGATATGCCTTTCCGCCTCTTCCTCTTCTTCCACAGGTCTTATTGAAGATAAAACAGGACAAGACAGTCTGAGCAGAAACCTTTCGGATCCACACGAGTGGATGCTGGACACCAAAATATTCAGGATGATAACAGCAGTCTGGGGATGTTCTCACATAGACCTCTTTGCATCCCATCTCAATCATCAACTACATAATTTTTGCACCAGGACTTTCCACAGCGAAGCTTGGAAAGTGGATGCCCTGTCATTCAGTTGGAGGAACCTCTCGGGATATGCCTTTCTGTCTCTTCCTCTTCTTCCACGGGTCTTATTGAAGATAAAACAGGACAAGCCCAAGATGATAATCTTGCTGGCTCCAAATTGGCCTCGGCAGTTTTGGTATCCTACTCTAAAAAACCTATGTCTGGAGCCCCCTTGGGTTTTACCGCAGTCTCCGAACCTTCTGTCCCAACATCAGGGTCAGGTTCTACACTCTCATGTCAGAACTCTCAGCCTGGCGGCCTGGTTAATCCAGGGCCTTTGATTTCTTCTTTCCTACCCAAGCAGGTTATGGATGTCATTTTAGAAGCCAGACGTCCTAGCACTAGAAAATCTTATGCAGGAAAATGGAAAAGATTTTGTTCCTGGATGCAGGCTCAGGATTCTGATCCTCTTCTTCCTAACATTACCTTAATTTTACTTTACTTGACAGATCTCTTACATAAGGGTCTCTCTTTCTCTTCCATTAAGATACATGCCTCTGCTATTTCTGCTCAATATAATACAGACCCTCCCATCTTTTCCCACCAGCTCATGAGACAGTTTCTCGGAGGAGCTAAGAACTTAAGACCTTCTAGATCTTCTCCCATTCCTGCTTGGGATCTCAACTACGTTCAGGAAAAACTAACCTTGCCTCCTTTTGAGCCTGCTGCCTCTTCTGACATCAAGTTTTTATCTTGGAAAACAGCAGTCTTGTTAGCCCTAACCCTCTGCCAGGAGAGTTTCAGAGTTACAGAGTTACAAGCTCTTATGGCTGTGGAACCTTATATTATTTTTCATCGAGACAGGGTATCTTTGAGGACTAATCCTACCTTCATGCCTAAGGTGGTTTCCAAAGTGGCTTTAAATCAAACTTATCTACTTGCCAACCTTTTTCCCCACTCCTCAAAATAAAGGGGAAAGGATCTTACATTCCTTGGATGTACACAGACAACTACGTTTTTACCTGGACAGAACCAAGGACATCAGAAAATCAGAACAATTGTTTGTTTCTTATGCTTCAAGTTCCCAAGGTAAAGCCATTTCAAAACAGACCATTTCTAAATGGATTGCTCATGGAATCAGATTTTGTTATTCACACCATGGAAAGCAAATCCCAGGGAGTATACGGACTCATTCCACCAGAGCTGCTGCCACTTCTGCGGCCTTCCTCAGGGGAGTTCCTACCAAAGACATTTTGGAAGCTGCAACTGGAGTTCAGTGCATACTTTTTCTAAGCACTACAATCTACCTCTCTACTCTAAGTCTAGGGCAGGCTTTGCTTCTGCAGTCTTGCAGGGCCTTTTAGCTGCCCCTTCTTCTTTATGACCACCTCCCTTTCTTTCAAGCTTTGGGATTCTACCCTACAGTCATGACTGCAACAGTGAAACACGATGAACCTAGTACAGTTGTGTAGACCTACCATAAATTCGAGTGTCTTCACTGTTGCAGTCTGGGTTTCCCTCCCTCCTGTCCCCTCTTATTTTTACTTTTCACCATTCTTCTGAGGTGTATTTGCAAAGGTTTTGGGACCTTTTTCATTTTGGGACTCCTGACATCTGAGGCAAGAAAAACTGGAGAAGATGGCGTCGGCTGTCAGCTTTGTACTCCTGGCGCTCTGACGTCAGGGAGCATGGCTGAACAGCCGATGCCGGACCCAGACTTTGGGATTCTGGCCAACCGAGGGCTGCCTGCCGGCAGGGGAGAACTCTACAGTCATGACTGCAACAGTGAAGAGACTCTAACATCTACATTTATGGTAGGTGTACACAACTGTACTTTTGGACAAATGTATTTATTAAATAAAGTCCCTTCTATAAAGGGGGAAAATAATATAATGGAAGATATGAGGGATTCAAAAAGTGGACAACATGAAGTATGAAGATAGTCCTGACAATAAGCTGGAGAGATGTGTGATGTGCCTAGTTCAAGAAGCTTTGATATGGCACAGGATGTGGGGTCTGCAGGAGACTGGAAAAAATTCAGGGGAAGATATGAAATCTGGAGATGGTAGTGGATTGGCTAGTTAGATGAGAAAAGGCAGTGGATTGGCTAGTTAGATGAGAAAATGCATGTCCATTTTTGTCTGATTCAACTGTTAGGACTCTGATTTGACTCTGATCCAGTCTCTGTACCTTTAAACTTTTGGATCCAGGGATTTGACTCCTCTCCTACCCATAATTCCCTCTCCTTCCTCAGAATGCCTCTGACCTCATTTTGCCACGAGCCAAATCGTTCTGATCTCTGTTTCAGCAATAAGTCTTTCAAAAATCATATTATTATTGACCTTAAAAAGGTTCCAGCTTTTCCACTATCAAAGTACAGTTTGCAGTCATTTCTAATTTTCACACATGGCATAATGATACTCTTTTTTTTTTTATATATAGCATCTTTAGCATCGATCCTCAAAAGCCCACAAGAGGAGTGCTATTTGACAATAAATCTGTGAAGGGCTTGGAACACAGATTGATTGAATTGCCAGTTGTCTGGGTATGTGGAATATTCTCATCAGTAATTAGGAAAGATTGCAGATTAATTGTTTGTTTTTAATTGGTTTCTATTGCTACTTTGGAGATGACAGGAGGACTGGTTCTCATGGATGCTCTGTGTCTGTGGAACATTAAATAAGGAGGATTAATAGGCAAAACCACACACCCAGTTTCACATAGAACTATCACAACTGCAAAACAAACACATAAACACACAAAGACATACTCGGAGGCACTGATCAAAAATCTACCAAAACTACAGAGGCCTCCAAAGCAGACACCCAAGCAACTGCCACCTCAAGACATAAGACATGCAACACATAGTTCTCAAAGTCAGTGTGCTAAACAGTCACAGCCCTTAAGGCCAAACACAATGCCAGACACACTTGTTATAGGTGACTCCATAGTCAGACACACTGACGTCCCACTCACCAGACTGAACAAGGAAAAGATCACAGTAAGCTGCCTGTCAGGCGCTAGAATCCGCCACATAACACAAGCACTCAGGGTCACTCCACAGCAAGTACAAGTATGACTGTCATTGTCCATGCCGGTGTGAACGACCTGAGACGTACCTCCCTGGACTACATGAAAGGAGACATAGAGGAGCTCTCAGATTATGTAGCCCAGGCCGGTATGACCCTGACCCTGAGCAGTATCCTACCCTCACCAAGAATGATGCCACAATACAGAGACAAAATGATCAGCTTTAATAATTGGCTTAATTACTGGTGTCATTCTAAGGGGATCCAATGTCTGTCTGCCTGGGATGACATGCTTGACAAACCACGCTGCTTCGCAAGGGACGGCTTGCACCTGTCACCCTGGGCTTCCGGATATTGGCAAAGGCTCTTGCCACCCCATAGTGCCTTTTTTAGGCAAGGCTCAAATGATAAACCTACCGCCCTAGAAAACAAAAATGGAGAAAAACTAAGGGTAATACTGCTCAATGCCAGAAGTCTAAACCTCAAGATGCATGCCCTCGAAGCCCTCCTCAGTATGGAGAACATCGATGTCTGTGCTGTGACTGAAACCTGGTTCAAGGCTCCTGAGAGCACCCCAGCACTATCAGGTTATACCTCATATCATGCGTTCTGGCCCCAAAATCCGAGAACCACAAAAGGAGGGGGAGTATCCATATTCATAAAGGATACCCACACCTCCAGGTTAGTGGCAACGCACAAAGCATCGGAGACCATCCAGGTGCAATTAACCATAGGTAAAACTGCCCTACAGTTTGTAGCATACTACAGACCACCCTCTCAAACTCAGGAAACCCACACAGCCTTCCTGAAGACACTGGAGAGTATGAATGTCTCTCCAAACACCATCATATTGGGTGACTTCAACTACCCAAACATAGACTGGGAACATTACTCAAGCCCCAATACCCTAGCCCAAAGGTTCCTGGAGTTCATAAACTCAAATGCTATGGAACAACTTGTTACCATTCCCACAAGAGGAGAAAATATACTAGACCTGATCATCACAAACATGGGGACAAAATGCTCCACACCGGAAGTATATCCCTCATTGGTGAGATCAGACCATAAATTAATCTCACTGGAGATCCACATCCCGCCCCCAACCCCAGCAAAAAAGACCACAGTGAAGAACTTCACAAAAGCAAACTTCACACTTCTTAAGACTGGAATGGTATCCTTCAAGGCCCCCGAGCCAGTGGAAACCACAACCCACGCTGCTGAAACCCTTACAAATGCCTTCTACGAGCACCTCCAGGAATGTATGGATCAAACGATCCCTAATAAAATCAAGACCCTTTCCACCAAAGGCAGGCGCCCGGTCTGGTGGACCCCAGCCATAAACAAACTCTACAACAAGAGGAGAAAGCTGCTACATGACAGAGCAAAATCCCTAAAAGGGAAGGCATCTCAGATCACTACTAGCAAAAAACTACAATCACTCATAAAATCATCCAAGGCCAACTTTGAGAGAAAAATCGCTAATGACACAAAAGACAATCATAAGGCCTTCTTTAGCTATATTAAAAACCTGGGTGGAAACTCCCAGATATGCTCAGAATTAGTCCAAAATGATACAAAAATCACTGAACCCACAGACATTGCCAACATACTTGCAGACAGGTTCAGTGCAAATTTCTCCCCTCCCTCCCCTCCCAAAAGGAGAAATATCTATCCCACCAGAGTCTAGCCTCCCAAACATCTCAGATGCCCAGGTGAGAGCTGCTCTCTCTAAAGCAAAAAACACACCATCAATGGGACCGGACGGTGTCCCCGGCTGTGTGCTACACGAACTCAATGAGGAACTAAACCCACACATAAGGCTGCTGTTTAATCTTAGCCTTACTACAGGATACGTACCCAAAGAATGGCGTACGGCAACTGTGGTCCCACTCCACAAAGGCAGTGCTTCTACGGACCCTGGAAATTACTGCCCCATAAGCTTGACGAGCCTTGTCTGCAAAGCTATGGAGAGGATCATAATGGAACTCATAAATAAAGACATTGGGGACCTACAGACACTGGATCCTACCCAATTTGGCTTTGTCAAGGGCAGATCCTGCCTCTTGAACTTGGTCGACTTTTTCGAAACCGTCACTAAGGTCATTGATGAGGGTAAGGCAGTTCACACAGCCTACCTTGACCTAGCAAAAGCGTTTGACACAATACCCCACTCGGGCATCATAGAAAAGCTCACCAGCTTAGATGTAAACCCATATGTCACAAGATGGGTTGCAAACTGGCTCAAGGACAGAACCCACAGGGTTAGAGTTGCTGGTGCCATGTCAGACTCTAAGCCGGTCACGAGCGGTGTCCCACAGGGCTCAGTCCTGGGACCCTCTTGTTCGGCATTTATTTTTCTGAAGTGCAGGCAAACATAGGGGGATTGTGGCTGACAAAATTTGCAGATGACTGCAAACTGGGCACCATAATTGACACTCCATCAGACACAGACATCCTCCAGAGAGGTCTCATAGAAATGGATAACTGGTGCCAGAGCCATGGCCTTAAGCTAAATGCCAAAAAATGTATAGTCATACCCTTTGGGAAAAACAAAGTAACCCCTAATTACCACATAGGTGGTAATCCATTAAACACGGAAGAAGTTATCAGGGACCTGGGGACCCAAGTTGACAGAAACCTCTCTTTTGACACTCACATTGCCAAAGTGGTTAGGAAGACCTTCTACATTGCCCACCTGATCATGAAGGGATTCACATCCAGATCAGGAGAGGTCATTGTACCCCTGTACTCTTCACTTATCAGACCAATGATTGAGTACAACGCCCCATTCGGAATGTACATTACCCGACACCTGCAGCAGTTGGAAAGACCCCAAAAGTTCCTCACCAAAAGGATAAAGGGGCTCAAACATATGTCATACGCTGCCCGACTGAAGAAACTCCAGCTCTATTCAGTCGCATACAGTCTGCTCAGAGGTGATCTGTGCCTGACCTACAAGGCCATGTCCAACCCAGAATTAATGGACATGCTCCACCTCAAAAAATCCAAATCCACCAGAGCCACGAAAGCAAGAGACTTAAACCTCAACATGGATATAAATAGGACATGCTGGAGGGACAGATTCATCACCCAGAGACTCCCTACACTATGGAACAGAATCCCAGTCCATGTGAGGCAGAGCCCCTCACTGACTCTGTTCAAGAGAAATCTTGACGAGTGGATGGGAGATCGTAGGTTCACCCCGGGAATCGTCTCTGTGTCACTGCTGGACAGAGGCACAGCAAACTAATGGGTATAGTATTCTCATCCTAAGGGGTGGTGAAAGCCACACACACTCTGGCTAGGCTTATAAATGCCCTAGGGCAGATAGCCTAGTATGAACCTATGAACCTAAAACCTACATTTCAGAAATTCTGTGTAGTGGCCACCAAGAAAAGATTTTTCCCAAGAGGCAAAGTTTAGCTCAGCCACAGTAGCAGGTTCAAAGGGTGGCTGTTAGATTTCTCAGAATCAAAATAAAAATTCCAGAGGGAACAAAATCTTTATTGCCAAGCTGAAAATGGAACATACAATTGAGAAATGTTTTGTCCTTGGCCTTCTTAAAAGTATGTAAGAGAATTATCTCCCTAATGAAAATTGGTGATGTTTATCAGCTTAATTTTGAACAAGAATCTAAGGCAAATAATTTAAAATACCTGGTACCAGAGATGTGAAAGGGTCTAAATCCTGTGCCACAATCCACAAGGAAAATACAAACCCATTTACTTTTACAGGTGAGTTTTTTTATTTGTGTGTTAGATATTTGAGCAAACAGAAGAGGATGCCACTGTTTTACTCATGGAACTTGGTTGCACTGGAAGAAGTTAGGCCTTGTGGCCAAAAGAAGCACAAGCTTCACAGTCTGTGTCCAGATATACCACTCCCAAGCAGTCGATACAAAGGGAGTGGGAGTCTTGCAGAGGAATTTTGTGGCCACATTTAGAGCATTTCCTAACTTTTATCAGCCATAATGAAAAGCAGTAGCGCAAAAAAAAAAAAACTATAGATTACTTAAGTGAGGGAAAAGGTCACACAACACAGTAAGCTCGAAGTGCTAGTATGAGTAATTTTAAATTGAAATTTTAACCTTGAAAGCAGAAAAATGCTACTATATGACTAATCTTAAGTATAAATCTTAATCCTAAATGCTAAAGACTGCATTAATAACGGTCTATATGTCAATTGTGTTATTCTTGAAAGGTAATATTTCTATTAACTTTACTGACCATTTAAATATAATATAACAAAAGGAAAATGGGTAGGGAAGGAAAAGTGCAAAGCACCAGTTAAGGTTGATATCTTCAGAGAAACTTAAAGAGAATAAAAAGGAACTTTCAAAACACAAAGTGTCTGCTATGGAGATCAAGACTCCAGAGAAAGGGCTCAAGATAGCCAAAAAACATCTCCCAACCCAACAGTTTCCTTGGGTCCTGCATTGAAAATACTGGAGTCTCTGGATCTGAAGTCCTCCTGTATCCATTCTCCTTCTCTGCTCCTTTTCCCCCCTGGAGCCTGTCAATCCTCTACTTCATTCTCCTATTCTCCAATAAAAGCATTAGTCCAAGTCTACGCTCCTTTTCCCCCCTGGAGCCTGTTAATCCTCTACTTCATTCTCCTATTCTCCAATAAAAGCATTAGTCCAAGTCTTCCTTAATCTCCTCCTCTTCCAGCTCTGTCCATTCTTTGAGGAACCTTACCAAAGTCATCATCAACAGAACAATGTGGAGATTCCTATGAACGCAGATACAATTGGGGACCTCTCAGCTCCATCTCCTCGGGTCGAGCCGAGAACAGTCCCAATGACCCCTGCACTGATAACCCCATTGCAGGTCTGATCATTAAACTGAAGCCTTTGGATCTGAACATTCCTGGAGCAGCTATGTTGACACCGATAGTGCCTTTCACTTCGGCCTCCAACTATTTCCTAGTCAAGTGCAAAAGCCAACTCCACAAGGAGGACAGAAGGAAAGTAAGCTGGGAAGGGCAGTCATACAGATATATAGGGACTGAGGGTGAAAAGGACACAGAAGTGTAGAGGACTTCCAGGATGAGTAGAGGAACAATGAAAAAAAGGGAGAATGGTGCAACACTGGGAGGTTGTCAACAAGCCAAGACAGGAGGCTGAGGATGATGGAACTGCATAAAGTTACATTGAGGAGTAGTGACTTCCAAGCAAAAATCCTAAACCTTCTGGAATTTGCTTTTCGGGAGCTGTATAGATGTCCTATCATTATTCCTTTTCCATTCTCTCTCCTATCTCCTTCTGATTTGATTCTTATAATTGCCATGCAATATTGTTATATGTCATACTAATTATACCTTTTTTAAGATCAACTACTGTTCTAGACTCTGCTAAAAATGCTACCAGAGCTGGTATTTTATTTAATGACCCTTGCCCCTTTCTTGCTGGCTCTGTTCTGGCAATCCCTGGTAGAGAAGGTAGTGTCTAAAACTTCTGCTTAGCCTCATCTCACTCTGATACAGTACTCTCTCTAGTTATTTTCTCCCAAAACACAGGTTCCTTTGCTAATTTTCTCCAGTAAATTCCACCCCTTCTTGCCTACTTTCTGTATCCCTACTTGCAGTTATCCCTACTAGTAAAATCCTCCTTTCACCATTCTCATGCTGGCTTAGTTCTTAATATACTTCTGCTTTGTGATTATAATATTCTGTATGGTTGTTGTTCTCCTTAAGGACTTGTATCCAAAATCTTTCTCTACTTCTTGACCCTCCATTTCATCACAATCCCTTTCTACTATGAATTTATAAGCTTCTGCTTGCCTTATATAAATTAATCAAAAAGCTCTAAAATATCCCTTCAAATTATGTAATTCTAAACAAACTTCTGCTATGGAAAGAATCAGTTTAAAATTACGGTGAGGGCTTTCTCAGTAATCTCTTAAACTGAGATAGAAGGGTGGAAGGAGTGCCACAGAAGCAGAAGGGGGGGGGGGGTGACCATGCAAGTATACAGAAACACACAAGCTCAACAGAACAACTAACTGGGATGGCTTGGGACTTTCTTCATTTGTATTACTGTGTGGTACAAAGAGTTTGAGTTGTAAGATGGGAAACAGTAACACAGGAGGGGATGATGGACATTGCTAGTATCACAGAAATGTGAGTAAATGGTAAGAGAGAATGGATTATAGAGGTTCCTGGGTAAAGATTAATCAAAATGACTGGGAAGGAGATGGATTAAAGGTCCACATAAAACCTTGTATCAAATGCAGGGTCAGAGAGTGGGAAAAATACCGCCAATGAAGGAGGTGAAAAAGCAGGAAAGGACAAAGCCAGTGACAAGTACCCTGGTAGAAATGGAATTGAATACTAGTGGATCAGTACACTACTTGCCTCATTCAATTTGGGGTGGGAATACGAGGCATGAGAATAGAGGAATACATGCACAAAGAGAATGGCATAGTATTTTAGGGAAGTGGATTAGTGAGAACTGGTTTAGAGGGTCAAAGGCAGAGGGCTGAAGATAACCTGGAGGGGATGGTAAACAGGATAAGGGAATGAGTTAGAAAGATACAGTAATCCCCGTGGCTCAAGGGATGGGTTTGAGGAAAAAGCAGAAAGACTTGATGGCGGAATGTGAGGCTAGTGATTATGGCAGAATACATGCAATACAAGAGGCCCAAGGTAGGAAGGGTATATGGCTGAAACGAGCAGAAAGTGGGGTAGGTAGATGACTGTAGCATGCAGAAAATGACATAAAGAAGACAAGGATAATAAAGGCACAAACTGATAGGGAGTATGCAGAAGGGGACAAAGGACAAAATGTAGTCTTCTTTAGGAATTTTAGCAGAAGAAAGAGCAGAAGGAAATAGACCTATCCAGGATGAGCAAAGACTGGAAGGGAAATTACACAATACTGAGAAAAATGGAGGTAATGAATAAATACTTTTCCATCTTCACAGAGAAAAGTGAGACGGGGGTGCCATGCTGGAAGAGACTTAAGGTGGAGTGAAGGGAGTACAGGACAGACAATTGTCTGTCCTAAGTGAAAATAAACCACAGTGACCAGATGGGCCACCCCACAGTTTCTTCTTGAAACCTGGTCAGTGTGTTGGCGGATCTCAAATGAATTTCCAGATTACTGCCACATACAGAAGCACCTGAGGATTGTAAGAAAGCATATGTTGAAATCCTTCACTTGGGTAGGAAGAAGAAAACTCTGGGGAACTACAGGCTTTTTGGACTAATATCAGTGGCAGAGTGTGTAATATACAAGAGTCCTAGTGGAAAAAGGCTGGCTACTTTCCTAGAGGTAACCATTTCCAGGGCAAAAACAACATGGGCTCATGTTCCGATGGAGCTATCATTCCAGTTTAAGGTCAAGGTATGTGAGAGTTTGACAGGGAAGTAGTTGCATACAACAATCTTCAAGCCTAGACCCTGTAGCTAAAAATGTAGAAGGTCTAATTTCTAATATTAGGATATGTGAATCCCTGGTAAAATCCCACCATAGTAGTAATATTTCAGATTAAGATATAGAGCATCTCAAGGCTCATACAAGATATTTAATTATGGTAAAATAAATTATGAATTGATAAAGTATGATTGGACTGCAAAGAATGGTATCACTGAAAATGATTACACACATAACTTGTTAGAAAAATTGTATGATAATCATGAGACCATTTCAGAGAGTGCATACAAAGAATAATTGAAAAACAGATTTCCAAAGTGTGGGACAGAAAATTAAATTTGATAAAAGTAAACTGAGATGTTTCTTCTAATTCAGGTGCCATCCTACAAGAATAAATAAGGCTACCAAGGATTTACAGTTAAACTGAGTCCAGCTCATCAGGGTCTTTTCCTGCTGATTCTGCCAAGCCCATTCCCTTGGCTGTGGTATCGCTAGATAGTAGGTAGGGACAGTGGGAATCTCATTCATCCATTCATGCGTGTCACTAATTAGATGATGAGGCATTTGGCTACATTAAGAGAGTCATAGTTACTCATGATGTTTACCTGCACTTCATTGAATTTCTTCACTTTGACATTCAGAGCACTGGGCAGAAATTACATTGTGCCAACACCCGTCTCGGGCCTTCACAATGCTTTGTTTTAATTAAACAGATTCCCCTTGTCCACAGCAGTTCTAATTTTGAAAAGAGATTAGCAAGAGCTGAGAATAAAAGGAGCATTATAACTATACTAATTTATATAAAACAAATAAGTCTGATATTACTTTGAAGCTGAGTGAACACATGGTTACTAACCTTCAGTTAGTAGTAATGCCTTTAGTGATCATTTCTCTAGAATACCTGGCAACATAGCTCCTGTGTAAGATATCACCTTAAATTCCATTGTTATTGATGAGATGCCTTGTTAGGATATCAGACATGATAAAGGCTTCATTAAACAAACTTTAAAAGAACACTTTTATCGGTCCAGATTTTCTATCCACTATTATGTTAATTGATCTAGTTAATTCATTACTATACATGTTCAATAACTTATTATGCCCTGGGAAAGCACCAATCTGCAAAAAAAAAAAAAGTAATTCAGAAGATGGGAATGATTATAGGTATACAAGCTTAACATCTGCTTTTGGTAAATGTTTTGAAAAAAATATCTACTTTATGTAATCAAGTTAGAGAAAATGACAGTTGAAGTTGTTTATGGGTAGTAACCTGTTTTTTTTAAAGGTCGCTCTACATTGACTGACATGATTGATTTACGACTATGGGTTCAGGCTCAAAATGAGGCACTGTATTTTCAGATTTATCCATGACCTTTGATTCACTGCTCCACACATAATTTCTAACAGCTTTATCTAATAACAAGTATAACCTCTATCATCATCATCATAAACCCCCTTTTTCCTCATTTTCTTCATAAGGTCAGAGTGTTGTATCAACTGCCATCTCTCTTGATTCAATGCTAATCTCCTATCTTCTTCTACAGGCATGTCTGACTGTCACAGGTCTTCTGTTACACAATCCATCCTTCTATCCATGTCTTTACTGGACACCCTTCTTACCTATATGTCCCAAATGTCTTTACCAGATTGTCTTTTTTGTTCCTGCTTGTGTGACTGAACCACAGTAATGTGTTGCCCTTGACGTTCTTTGCAACTGGAGCTACTTGAGCTTCTGCTGTGATGTCCTTATTTCTTCATCTGTCCCACAGTGTGCATCCTACCACCTGTTTCAGGCATTTCATCATCATCACCTCTAGCTTCCTCAACTGCTCTACTGTCTGTCCAGGTGTCTATGCCATACAGTAGTACTTGTCACACCATCATTTTGTACATTACCTTTCAGCGTCTTTGGCATCCTACCTTACAGTACCCCTGACATTCTTTGACAGTTGCCTGCAGCCCCTCTAATTCTAGTTTTGACCTCATCATTCAAATTTCCCTCATCAGCCAGCCTTCCCAGGTACTTGAAGCTGTTAACACGTTCCACTATTTTACCTTCTGTCTCAATTTTCCACTTCTGATTTCCCACATTTGCTGCCATTACAGCTGTCTTATCTGTACTCAGTGTCATTGCATGTGCCTTCAGTTTTAAATTCCATTTCTCCTATTCTTTTCAGAAGTTTTTGTTCAAAGTCTGCCGGTAATGCCACATTGTCTGCATACAGCAACTTTGTTGATTTGTCCCCTCCAACCTGTTTGCTAATGTAGTCCATTACTAGTATGAACGGCTGTGGCCTCAGAGCTGACACCCCCCCCCTACCCCCAATACATTCAGGATTGACATGGAATGAGTAGAGACGCAGTGAGGAGGGGAGATGGGGATGCAGGCATGTTGATAATGTACTTAAAAGTAAACTAGGTAGGTTTATTGTTGCTTGCTGCCGTCATCAGACAGGCATTATGTAATACTGTATGGGAGGTTAGAATTTATCATCAAGGAAATTCCATTTTTCTAGAGAGATTCATTTGCTATGTAGCATAGCTCCAAATTCAAATGTATAGATCTTGAACTGTTCATCTTTACCTTTGCCTTGTGCCATTTAATGGTCTTTCTGCTTATCCATCAAGACGAGCTGATTTGCCTTGACAACATGCCTCCTTTGCTGATCCCCTTCATCGATCTCCTGTCCAATAGTGAAGTTATTTCTTGGGTAAGTTTTCCTTCCAGATTTTTCCAATTTAATATTTTTTTCTTTGGATTTGAATTTCACTCTTGAAAGTTGGAAAGAGTACTCCTTTGAGACATTATGGTAGGTATTGTCAAAATTTCCTTCATGAAACAGTGTGCTCCTTGTGGCATCCATACTGACTAGAAGAGCTCTTGTTTGTTTTGAGCTTTGAATGCTTTTCTATAAGGACTGGATAACACTGAGTAAATCCTGTCTTTCTGATTAAGATGATGCCAGACTTTGCCTCAACAAAAAAAAGTACCATTCTCTCTTCCCTTATCTGAAGAATGAAGAGAACGAGATTGTTTACAAAACAAAACCTTAAAACAGTGGTTTGCATACAATGCCGGTGCCTAAAATAGCAAAGTCTGACCATGTCGTTTTCTTTGCAGCTAGCAAAGTCATTGGGCAGGTTGACAGGGAAGAGGTGTCCATGGCTGTCAGCAATATCTTTTGACGTTCACACATTTACAAATCATTAAGGCTCTATTTAGCATATTTAGTTTCTAAGGTAAAGTGCATTAAATAAAATCTAACTCAATTGACAGTGTGTGTCTTAAATTATTTTAAGAAAATAAGCTTAGCAGTGCTTGGTTAAGTGGGGGACAAGCCCTCCCCCTTACTTATTATAACACCCTCTAGGGTTGTATACTCTTGAGGCAAGTTTGCAGATTTGGTGAAACAGTTCATCGGTGTGGACTTGATGGACCATATATATCCCATCCATATTGATGTGCAATACCTGGTGTTTCCATGCTGAATAACTTTTTGTGTTGGGTCTTCCATCTGATAGCTGAATATAACTATAGATCCAATGTAGTCTATTTTCATCCAGTTCAACTGTAGGTTGTCTGATCCAACAGGATCCATCCTTAGCACCAACTAGAAGACTTCGGCTTCAGGGCTCTCAATTCTCCCCTACTCATAATTCATAAAGCTCCACCTAATCACCTCAGATCTCATTTACTGAAGAAGAGTTCAGATTTGTTCTTCGAGGACTCATTTGTTCCAATTGTGGCAATATCCTTTTCTTACACGTCCCCATAAACATTTATTGTTGGTAGTTTTACTGTTTGTAGTTTTTGTATTCTATAGATACCTTAGGTGTTGTAGCTTTGTAGGTTAGTAATAGTTTTTTTTTCTTGTGTTTATTTTGTGAGTTAATGGTTCTAGAGTTTTCTGTAGATATGCTATATAGCTTTTAGACAGTAGGAAGAGTTTGTTCTTTTAGTGTTTTTGACCGTAGCCTTAGATAGTGTCTTTCCTATTAGTAGATGTTATGTGATCCTATCTCGCCTACATTCTGAATGATGGGTTCGGAGCCGATCCCTCGGCTCCGACTCGGCACGCTTATGCCAAAGAGCGAAGTCTCTTATTGGCTGAGCTTACTATATCCCAGGATGCACCACTACCATTCCCCCAGATCTCGTTTGCCGCTTCCCTGCGAAGACGTGGTCTCGAGCTGGCTGGGCTGAGTAGTTGTTTGAATTCCTGTCAAAGAATTGTTTAAAATCATGTCTCAAACCCCTAGGCCTTCGGGTTTTAAAAAATGTTCGAAATGTGGTTTTAAGATGTCTATTACTGACGATCATTTGCTCTGTGTATATTGTCTAGGGGCAAAGCACTTGCAGGAGTCATGCAGCGTATGTCACGCTTTTTCCTCAAGGGTCCTCCAGGAGAGGAAAAATAAATTGATTCTTAAGGGGTTAATTAAACCCTCTTTTGAAGAAGCCTTGGCATCCTCTCCGGCTCCTGCCAAAAAGAAAAGGGCTTCGGTTCCGACCAGTCCGTCGGATCCGACTGCCAAGAGACCTAGGCAGGCCTCTCCTTCGGCTCCAAAGACTTGGAGCCGAGGTCGAACGTCTGCCTCGATGCCACCAGTATCGACTCCTCTGGCCGAGCCGATGGCTGGGGCATCGAGGCGGGTCACCTTCGCCGGCTCCACTGCTCTCGGAGCCGACAAGGGTCGCCGCTCAGACACTTCCTCCTCGGCCGAAGTCTACCTCGGCACCGATGGAATCTGGTGAGTATTCCCTCGGCGCCGATTCTCATCGAGTCGCCGAGCCGGTCCCCTAGTCCCTTGGGGCCGATGGAGAGGCCTTCTCAACCCGTTCTGTTTCCTCTCGGTCTTGAGAATGTCGGATTCTGATATAGACAGGGTGCTCCAAAGACTGTTCCAGTCCCCAGTCTTCCAAAATTTGTTTCGGTTCACCCAGTTGGCTTGAGCCGATGACCATGGCCCACCCATTGCCATTCCTCCTCCGACTGCTTCGCTCCGGAGCAGGTGCTGTTGGAGCCGGTGGAGATCTCAGGGTCGGCTCCGACCCTTACTCCAACCCGGGCCCTGGGGTCCGAGTTTGGTACGCGGACTTCTTCGGCTGGACCCGAGGGTGATGTTTCGGGACCTATGCTTTCGGTTCCGAGCCTCCTCGGTGCTTGGCTGGGACTTCCGTCGACTATCATGGCTCCGGAGACCGGACACTCCCAGGATTCTGGGGGTCCGGCTTTCAGGGCCATGAGGAGTGCCTAGGCCTTACCCCAAGGCTAAAGGAGAGGGGAAAATGTGGTTCCGAAAATCTCGCAAGTTTTTCTCCCAACAGCAGGAAGATTCCCCGTCCAGAGGCAGAGGGCGGGGAAATTTTTCAGGGAGACGCCGTCCCAGAGGCGGCAGAGGGCCCCGCAATTCTGGAGACCGCGAGTCCTTTCGTGGCTCTTCAGCCTCCCACACGTCATGAGGGATTGCCCGGCTGTGCTGCTCCGGAGCCAGTCGGGTGTCGTTTCGCCAAGCACCTAAATGCCTGGGAGTCAATCACTCAGGACAGATGGGTGCTTCGGATCATTGCCGGAGGTTACACCATCCCATTCAAATACTCACCCCCACCGTCCAAGAGAATCCCGGACCCACCACCCAGTCAAAGGGAAATAGCAGCCGCAGAAGCTTTAAAGCTGCTAGAAAAAGGAGTCATCCAACCGGTCCCCACAGACCAGATCGGATCAGGAAATTACTCCAGGTTCTTTTAGTGCCAAAAGACAGGGGACCTGAGACCAATATTGGATCTCAGCAGACTGAACCAATCCGTCACGAAATCCAAATTCGAATGGTCACGTTACAATCCATTCTTCCGTTGTTGGAGAAGGATGTTTGGATGTGCTCCATAGACCTCAAGGACGCCTATTATCACATACCGATACATCAGGCGTCCAGAAGGTATCTGCGCTTCAGCCTGGGAGTCAGTCATTACCAATTTTGTGCTCTGCCCTTTGGTCTCACCACAGCCCCCAGGGTGTTCACCAAGTGTTTGGCAGTAGTGACGGCTCACCTGAGAAGTCTTGGATTCCAAGTGTTTCCCTATCTCGACGACTGGCTCCTGACTGCCACCACCAGGCATCTACTAATGGACAACCTCAAAGCCACCATCTCCTGGGTGTTTCCCTAGGGATTACATTCAATTGGTCAAAGTCTGTCTTGCTGCCCTCTCAGCATAAAGTTTATAGGAGCAGAGATAGACTCAAGATTGATCTTGTGATTTCTTCCTGCCGAAAGGATCCGAACTTTACAGGGCCAGGTTCAAGCTCTAATCTCGAGATCCAAAGCCCCAGCCAGGATGGTCCTACAGGTTTTAGGCTCAATGTCTGCCACGGTTCTTTTAGTTCCTCTAGCAAGATTACACATGAGGATTCTTCAGTGGCTCTTGTCAACTCAATGGTCCTTTCAGGATCTTCCCTCAATCATCACATCATGATTACGGAAATATGCAAAAGGGACCTTCGCTGGTGGCTTCAGACATCCAACTTGGATCAGGAAAACCCTTTGTTCTCCCTCCAGTGGTTACCCTGACGACAGATGCCTCCCAGATAGGGTGGGGGCATTGTCTGGGCAGGCTAGTTCAGGGCTCCTGGCTTCCGGACGAAGCTCTTCTCCACATCAACGTGTTGGAGATGAGGGCTGTACTTCTATCCCTACAGGCCTTACACAAGTTTCTTCCTCAGGGCATTATCGCCATCCACACAGACAACATGTCGGTGGTTTGGTATCTGAACAAACAAGGAGGGACCAGATCGTATCCCCTTTGCAGAGAGGCCATGAGAGTGTGGGAATGGGCTGTAGCTACCAACCGCTTCTTGGTAGCGACCCACATCCCGGAAAGTCAAATGTTTTGGCGGACAAGTTAAGCAGGACAATTCTCTCTCCTCACGAATGGTCTCTAAACCGCACAGTAGCAGCCCAGGTTTTCAAGAGATGGGGGACGCCGTGCTGCGACCTATTTGCAACTCCACAAAACACCAAGTGCCAGAGGTTCTTCTCTTTGATTCCACATCAGGAAGTACCAGCCATGGATGCTCTAGTACAACCTTGGCCAACAGGGCTACTTTATGCCTTTCCTCCAATTCCACTCCTTCCCAAAGTTATTCAAAAAGCCTCTCAACTGGGGTCTTCAATGATTCTGATTGCCCCATACTGGCCTCGTCAGATATGGTTTCCTTACCTGAAAAAGCATGCAGTGGACGATCCGTGGACCTTAGACCTGATTCCGGATTTGCTAATCCATCAGTCGGGACATTGGCATCAGTCCCTTCAATCTCTAAAATTGACAGCTTGGCTCCTCCACTTCCAACATTAGTTAGAAGACACACACTAGACCCGGAAGTTGTTCACATTTTATCTTCGGCCCACAAACCCACCACTAACAAATTGTACCTCAGTAAGTGGAAGAGGTTTGCTATCTGGGCTCCACTCAAGGGCTTTGACCCTATCACTGCTCCTGTCCCAGAGGTTTTGAAATTCTTAACATCCCTGTTTAATCAGGGATCTTCTGTCTCAACTATTAAAGTCCAACTAGCTGCTATCTCTAAATTCCATGAATCCACGGATCCTCCTTTGATGAGCAGCAGACTATGCAAAACGTTCATTAAAGGTGCCAGTCTGTTAAGACCACCAGTTTTCATCCTGCACCTCCGTGGGATCTTGATTTGGTGCTTCGCATTAACATCTCCCCTTTGAACCGGCTGCTACATGCGATTAAAAATATCTGTCTTGGAAAACGGCATTCTTAGTGGCTATTACCTCTGCAAGAAGAGTCTCAGAGCTTCAAGCCCTGTCTATTAAACCACCGTACTTGATTTTCCACAAGGATAGAGTATCACTTAGGCCTAATCCATCCTTTGTCCCAAAAGTCTGTTCTAGTTTCTGTCTTCAACAATCTCTAGAGCTACCAGTTTTCTTTCCAAAATTCTCTAATGAAGCAGAATACACTCTCCATAAATTGGATGTTCACAGGCAATTACGCTTCTATTTAGATAGGACTCAGCAACTTCGTAAGTCAGACCAGTTGTTTGCGTCCTTCTCAGATAATAAATTGGGCCAATCCATCACAAAAGCTACAATCTCAAAATGGATCAGAGATTGCATAACTCAGGCCTATTCTTCTTCGAATAAACAACTTACATCATCTATCAAAGCTCATTCTACCAGAGCTATGGCTACTTCTATAGCCTTTCATTCCAAGCTCGCTATATCGGAAATTTGTGCTGCGGCTACTTGGTCCAACCCGCACACTTTCATCTCCCACTACAAATTGGATGTGGCATCTAAAGGACGAGCATCATTTGGTTCCACGGTACTCAGGAGTGTTTTCCAGTGAGCCACCCAGGATTCAGGTGCTAGGACGCTGTCCCATCATTCAGAATGTAGGCGAGATAGGATCACATAACATCTTTTAGTTATGTACTCACCATAACTTCAGATGTTTGGGATCCATCTCGCCTACATTCCTGATACCCACCCTCCTTCCCCCTGCCTTGCAGATCAGAAGAGATAGAACGGTTTTGAGCTCGACTGTTTTTATCTTGTTCATCTGACGATGTTATATAAGCAGGGTATGCGTGTGTGCATGTATGCGGACAAACTAGATCTGGGGGAATGGTAGTGGTGCATCCTGGGATATAGTAAGCTCAGCCAATAAGAGACTTCGCTCTTTGGCATAAGCGTGCCGAGTCGGAGCCGAGGGATCGGCTCCGAACCCATCATTCAGAATGTAGGCGAGATGGATCCCAAACATCTGAAGTTATGGTGAGTACATAACTAAAAGTTATTAGTGGTTGCAGTCAAGAACAGGCCGTTTTCTTATTCTTGTAACTGAATTGCTTAAGATGTTGAGAGCCAAAAATGTTCTAAATGTTCAGAGTGTAGGCACAAATTGCCACCACAGGACCCACACTCTGTGTGTATATTGTTTAGGAGGGGAATACCTGAAGGACCCATGCCAGTCTTGTTCATTTAGTACAAGGGTTTGCAGCACAGAAGGGAGAATTTAATTGTCAAGGGAATTCTTTCTCCCCTGTCTGCCCTTTCTACCTCTTCTTCAGGCACCAAAGAGAAGAAACCTAATGAAAGAGAGACGTCTAAACAGAAGGAGACTACAAAGGACAAGGATAAACAAGACAGAACAGAGATTGAGAAATCTAGAAAAAAAAAAAACACTGGATCAAACCCCAGCATCTGGGCATGATACGAAGATACCTAGACTATTGGATCCGTTCACTGGCTAGCTGTCCCTGGTGATCACTGGAACTCCTAAACCCCAGATTACATTCCCTGATCCTTCGAGGAAGGAGACCATCTAGAACAGCTTCACTGGCATCTTTGACCCAGTCCTATAGGAGTCTCTCAGAGCAGGATGTCTGTTTGGCACTGAGATTAGCTTTGGAGTTGAGGCTAGTATGTTTCAAGGGGTCTGTGCCAGTTTCATCTGAGGAGATCCCTTCAGAGCCGATAACATCATTGGCTTTCAAAGCCTTTCAGCGAGTCATGTTGACTCCTCAGGAAAAGATGTCTTCAGTTAGAGTGGTTCCATCCAAAGCCCACATGGAATCTGGCTGTTCTCATCATCAGTCTGTTCGACAGGGACAGTCTGTTCCAAAGTCTCAGGAGAGTTGCATAGTAAGTTCCTAGTCTGATTCAGAACCCTCTGATTTTTCCAACAGTGGAGTTGCACTGAAAACAGACTTGCTAGCTGAAGCATATTGACTTTTCCCCATAGTCTGTCACTGAAGACATGGCCTTAGAGGAAGGACAAGGGCATGGAAGGATCCTAATGTGGTGGAGGCTATTCTGAGAAAACCTGACAAGATATTTTCAGCACTGGAGCAAAGGTCCTCCTGTGGATGCAAGGGTGGTAACTGCAGCCACCAGGAAAGATTTCATGGAAGAGAGTTAAACGGTCCATCTTCTTAATAGAGAGTTCAGAGTGTTGGATCATTTTGGGAAGCAGATGTACATTTCATTGTCATTTGCCCTGAAGATGCTGAATTACTTGGCCTACATTACTTGTTTTCAGAGAGATTTGACCAAAGAGATTTCCAAGTCTCTCTCTGGAGTCTTGCCTTTGGTTGTCCAAAAGAAAGTGGAATCCCACCTATCGACTCATTTAGAATGCAGCAGATGGTTCAGCTAGGGTATGCTTCAATGCATCTTTGTGACTTTTTGTGGAAAGTTTCATGATATCCTTTATCAATGTCCCTATGATGGCGTTACATTGTTTGGACCAAAAGACAAAGATACTCTAACTAGAAGAAAGCAGGATGGTAAAACCCTCTCTGCCATAAGCATCCACTTTTCTGCTACTAAAAATTCCTTTTCTAGGAATCCTAGAGTGGGGGAAAAGGATGTGGTTTAGTAAATCACAGGGGTCATATCGAGAGCCTTCTAGTGATGGACCTCCTCGGGGCAGAGGAGGAGGAGAATATCAAAATAGGTGTCATCCAAGAGGCAGAAATAGGCTGCAGAATCAAGGTTTCAGAGGGCCATTTTCTGAGAAACCTTTTTATCATCCCTGAAGGGTTGCCTGACTGCTGCAGTCTGGATGTCGTGGGAGATCACTCTCTGCAGTCATTAGCCTGGCAGGAGAGATAGCCACAGATTCCTAGGTGCTAGACATCATTTCCTGAGGCTGTATAATTCCATTTTCCCTATGTCATGACCAAAGAAATGCATTCCAGACATCCCACACAGTCAACAGGAACTGGCAGTAGTGGAAATTTAAAAGCCACTAGAAAAAAAGTCAGCCAGTCAGTTCCCAAAGACTAACAAAGATTGAGTCTATTCAAAGTTCTTTTTAGTTCCAAAGAAGACAGGGGAGCTCAGACCCATTAAACAAATTTGTATTGCAGAAAAAATTCAGGATGATCACAATTAAGTTTGTTTTGCTTCTTTTGAAGCAGGATAATTTGATGTGCTCAATAGAGCTCAAGGATGCATACTATCATGTAAAGATAGAAAAGTATTCAAGGAGAGAGATCCATTTCAGGCTGGGAGCCAAACAGTACTAATTTTGAGCATTGCCCTACAGTATCACCAAAGCCCCCATGGTGTTTACAAAGATGATTGCAGTGGTAGCAGCATGACCCCATCTTCTAGGGTACCAAGTTTTCCCATATCCAGATGACTGGCTGCTGACAGCTGCCCCAAAGCAAATGTTGCTCCAACACAGACTCTCTGCTCTGAATGCTTCTCCAATTGGGGATAACAGTCAATCTACAAAAAAGTCAGCTTGGCCAAATACAAAACATAGAATTCAGAGGATGTCACCTGAATGCTATCTCACAGCTAGTCAGCCTACCCTGTCACAGACTCTTGTGTTTTCAGTTGACAGCTTCATTTGTTTTAAAACACGTGTTCTCCTACAGCAGGACTCATTCTTCGAATTCTAGGTCTTATGGCCTAAATCATTCTTAGTCCCTCTAGCAAGGTTTTGTAAGAGGGTGCTGCAATGGACAATACAATCACTTACACATCAATATCGGGCTGATGCCAATATGCAGGGAACACACACAGGTTCATAGGTAGGTACTAGGCTATCGGCCCAAGGGCGTACATAAGCCTAGCCAGCAAGGTACCATAGCTTATGCCACCCAAGAAAGTTATTTTCCTGTGCCACTGTCCAGCAGAGAGACAGAAGTGATCCCCGGGGTGTATTTCCTATTTCCCCATCCACTCATCAAGATTTTTCTTGAAGAGTGCTGATTGAAGAACTTTGCTTGACATAGATGGGTAGCTTGTTCCAGAGTATAGGAAGTCTCTAGGACAGGAATCTGTCCCTCCAGCATGTCCTGTTTATTGTGGTGACAAGGTTTAGGTCCTTAGAGCATGTAGCTTGGAAGGATTGGGATTTGTTTAGGTGTAGCATGTCCAACAGTTCTGGGTTTGACATAGCTTTATATGTTAGGCAGAGATCACCTCTGAGTAGGCGATATGCTACGGAGTAAAGCTAGAGTTTTTTGAGGCGGGTGTAGAGCATTTGTTTGTGGTCAGTAATCCTCTTTGTGAGGTACTTCTTTGGCCTTTTCAGCTGCTGCAGATGTCTTGAGGTACATTCCAAAAGGGGTGTTGTACTCTATAATGGGTCTAATGAGTGACGAGTAGAGGGGAACAATGACCTCTTTTTCCTGGATGAGAACCCTTTCATGATGAGGTGTGCCACGTAGGACTACTGACTACTGTGGCGATGTGACTATCAAAGGAGAGACTACTGACCACCTGGGTCCCAAGGTCTCTTATCACGCATTCGGTGTTAAGTAGATTGCTGCCTATGTGGTAGTTCATGGGTACAGAGTTTTTACCAAAGGGGATGACGCTGTACTTTTTGGCATTGAATTTGAGGCCATGGCTCTGACACCAGGCATTTGTCTGTGAGGCCCTTCTGTAGGATGTCCACATCATTTGGAGACTTGACTATGGCTCCTAGTTTGCAGTCATCTGCAAACTTCATTAGCCAGAGGCCTTCTGTGTTAGCCTGTACTTCAGAGAAGTAGATACCAAACAGGAGAGGTCCCAGGATGGAACCCTGTGGCACTCCACTTGTCACTGCCTTAAGGTCAGATTTGGAGTCTGCAACTTTTTACAGTATGGGTTCTGTCAGTGAGCCAGTTGGCAACCCATCTTGTGACGTAGGGATTTATACCTAGTGTAGTGAGTTTAGCTATAATTCTAGAATGGGGTGGTGTCGAAAGCCTTGGCGAGGTCAAGATAGGCTGTGTGAACCACCTTACCCTCATCCACGGCTTTGGTGACTGCCTCAAAGAAGTCAATCAGGTTCAGGAGACATGATCTGCCTTTCACAAACCTGAACTGGGTGGGATCCAGAGTTTGGAGGTTACCAATGTCTTTGTTTATGAGTTCCATGATGATACGTTCCATGGCCTTGCAGACCAGGCTCATCAGGCTAATATGTCGATAGTTCCTGGGATCAGTGGTGGCTCCCCCTTTGTGGAGTGGGATAACTGTTGCTGTGCACCATTCAGTGGGCACAAAGCTTGATGCGAGGCTGTTATTGAACATTGTGCTTAAGTGGGGAGCCAGTTTGTCCTGAAGTTCGTGTAAAACGTACCTGGGATGTTGTCCAGTCCCATGGATACTGTGTTTTTGGCTTTAGAGAGTGCAGCTTTTACCTGCATAGTTGTGATTACAGGGACTCTGCATTCTTCCTGTATAGATATGGGCCCTTTAGGGGGTGAGAGGGGGGTAAAGTTAGCACTGAACTGATCTGCCAGGATGTTGGCAATATCAGTTGGTTCTGTAATTTTTGTGCCTTTGTGCTATAACTCAGAGCAGATCTGGGTGTTGCAATCTAGATTCTTGGCATAGCTATAGAATGCTTTGTGGTTGTCCTTGGATTTAGTGGTGATTTTTGTTTTCGTAGCTAGCTTTGGAGGATCTTATAAGGGATCTCAGCTTCTTACTGAGGCTGACCAGGGAGCTCCTCCACTCATGGGATTTTACTCTTTTGCAACAGTTTCTTCCTTCTGTTGTACAGTTTGTTTATGGCAGGGGACCACCAGATTGGCTTCCTTTTCTTGGAGGATAGTGTCTTGGTTCTGTTTGGAATAGCACGATCCATGCACTCGTGTAAGTGCTTAGAGTGCATTTGTGTAGAATTCAGCAGTTGTAACTGTATTGTCCATCTGCATGGGTGTCATGAAATTCTCCACTTCTGTCTTAAGAAGCATGAAGTTGGCTTTGGAGAAACTTTTTACTGTGGTTTCCTTAATGGGGGGTGGGATGCGGATATCGAGGGTGATAAGCTTATGGTCAGATCGGACCAACGAGGAGTTGACTTCAGGTGTGGAACACCAGTCATTCATGTTGGTAATGACTAGGTCTAGGATATTGTTGCACCTGGTGGGGGTGTGGATAAGTTGATCTAGGGCATTGGAGTTTATGAATTCCAGAAAGCGTTGAGCTAAGGAGTTGGTACATGAGTAGTTTTCCCAGTTAATGGTGGGGTAGTTGAAGTCGTCCATTATTAGGGTGTTTGGTTGAACCCTATTATTTTCCAGTACATCAAGAAAAGATGAGTGGGAATCCTGGGGCATGGTGGGGGATCTGTAGCAAGCTGCAATTTGGATTGCAGTTTTGCCCAGAGTTAGTTGCACTTGGATAACCTCAGATGCATTATGCTGAGCAACTAAGCCTGGAGGTGTGGATATCCTTAATGAATATGGACACACCTCCGCCTTTGGTGTTTCTGTCCAGGTTACATGGCCGAAAAGTGTGGTATGAGTTATAGCCTGGTAGTGCAGGGGTGCTCTGTGGAACCTTGAACCAGGTCTCGGTCACTGCACAGATATTGATGTTCTCCATTTTAAGGAGTGCCTCAAGTGAGTGCATTTTGAGATTTAGACTTCTAGCATTGAGTGGCATTACCTTCAGTTTTTGTTTGCCTGTTCCTGTTATGGTGGTGAATTTTGTTATTTGAACCCTGCCTAAAAAGGCACCATGGGGGCAGCAAGAGCCTTGGCCAGTATCCGGAATCCCAGGGGCGACAGGTGCAGGCCATCTGTGGCAAAGCATTGTGGTCTGTCGACCATGTCATCCCAAGCAGACAGATGCTGGATCCCCTTAGAATGACACCAGAAGCGTAACCAATTGTTGAAGTCAAGCATTTTGTCCTTGTACTGCGGTATCATTCTGGGCGATGGCAGAATGCTACTCAGGGCTAGGGTCATACCTGCCTGGGCTACAAGATCGGAGAGCTCTTCCATGTCTCCATGTAGTCCAGGGAGGTACGTCTCAGGTCATTCACACCAACATGGACAATGACAGAGTCATATTTGTACTTGGTGTGGAGTGACCTGAGTGCGTGGGTTATGTGGTGGATCCTGGCACCAGACAGGCAGCTGACAGTAACCTTCTTGTCTAGCCTGGTGAGTGGGACATCAGTGTGCCTGACTATAGAGTCACCTATGACTAGTGTGTTGGGCACATTGTTTTGCCTTATTGGCTGTGGTTGAGTGGTACACTGAGTCTGTGGGCTATGTGTCATTTGGGTGGTATTGGAGGATGGAGGTTGCTTGCGTTTCTGCTTTGGAGGTCTCTGTTGCTTAGACATTGTGGTGGATGACATTACTGTCACTGATGGAAGGCCTTCCCTTAATGAGAGATTGTCCTTAAGCAGTGGTGACAACAGATGCTTCCTTTCTGGGATGGGTGGGTGGGGGTTATTTTGAGAAGATTGTCCAGGGCATCTGGTCACAGACAGAGGCAAAGTTGCACATAAATGTTCTGGAGTTGCAGGTGATTCTGCTAGCAATGCAGGCATTTCACGATGCTCTCCCCAGAGGTGTAATAGCTGTACAGACAGACAGACAATATGATGGTAGTGTGGTATTTAAACAAACCAGGAGGAACATGATCTTGCCCCTTGTGTGAAGAAGCTATGAGGGTAAGGCAGTGGATGATGATTTCACAGCACTTTCTGGTGGTAATGCATATCCCAGGGACTTCAATATTCTAGCGGACAGGCTAAGCAGATTGTTCTAATGCCTCACGAGTGGTCCTTCAACCCAGCAATGACTACAGAAATTTTCAGTAGCTGGGGCTAACCTTCTTGTGTTTTTTTTGCTTTGTACCTAAACTGCAAATACAGCAGTTACTTTGCCCTAGTTCCTCCACAGGGACAGTCACTGAGGGATGCTGTCATTCATCATTAGTCCCAGGGTCTCCTCTATTGCCACTGAAGAACAAGTTCATACAGAAGGCATGAATGTGTAGGCCCGAGTTATCCACATAGCCCCCTTTTGGCTTCAAAAGGCATGGTTTCATTTCCTGTGGTCTCTACTGGTTCATCCTCCTTGGATGTTGGATCACTTTCCAAACCTGCTATCCCACCCTGCTGGACTGCCTCCTGTGGATCAGAAGTCCTTGAGATTAACAGTATGATTCCTCCAATTTTAACATTAGCCAGAGATGCTAGGCTAATACCTTCTGTAGTCTGCATTCTCACAGCTTCTCAGAAAAGTTCCACTACAAATCTTTATCAACGTAAATGGAAGAGGTCTTCCATCTGGGTGCATTCCAGTGGTCTGGACCACTTTTCAGCTCCGATCCCTTCTATTCTATACTAATTGCAGTATTTCATGCTAGTTCCAGCTTCTCCACAGTCAAGGTACAGTTAGCAGCCATTTCAAATTTTCACACAGGCCAGTACAATTCCTCTATAGTTTCTCTGAATTTCAAAAGTCTTTTCAAAGGGAACCTTTCTTCTCTGCTCACTCATTAAGGATCCTGTTCTCCATGGGATTTTGCCATTATGTTAAGGTTTTGACTCCGCCTCCTCTTGAACCAATAGCTTCAGTTGATATGGAATTTCATTACTTGGAAAACATTTTCTTTTCTGGTGGCTGTAACTTTGGCCAAAAGAATATATGAACTGCAAGCACTTTCCTGTAGGCCACCCTATTTGATATTTCATACAGACAGGGTTTCTCTTTGAACCAGTACTTCATTTTTTCTGAAGGTGGTATCCAAAACTAATATAAATCAAAGTATCAACCTACCCTGTATTCTTTCCACATTTTTCCAACAAGGTTAAATATCAATTGCATTTGCTAGATATTCACTGTCAGCTGCAGTTTTCCTCCGTAGAACAAATACATTTAAGAAATTGGACCAATTGTTTGTTCCTTTTTCAAAACAGAGACAGGGAAAGGCTGCTTCTAAAGTAACACTCTCCAGGTGGCTTTCTTACTGCATCCCCTTTGTATAAATCAAAAGAGGTCTGACTCTGCAAGTTAAACCAAAAGCTCATTCCACAAGAGCAATTGCTACTTCTGCCACATTTGCTAAAAGATGGCTACTTGGTCTACAGCCCACACCTTTATTTCTCATTATAAGTTGGATGACCAGTCTAGGGACCCACTCATCCTTTGGCTCCACTATACTTGGGAGTATCCTTCTGCGAGTCCACCAGGACTTTGTGCTTGGGAATCTGTCTCACAGCTGAATCAGATGAAAATGGACAACATTGGATATGAAAGCTATGTACTTAACCATAACAATAGATCCGTGTTGTCTGATTTTCATCTGGTTCAACATCCCACCCTCCAACCCCCTTCCAAAGTGTCATAGCTAACCTTATAGTAACCAGGCTTTGGTTGTCCTATGACAAACCCTCTATTTCTTTTAATGTTGTGCTTGTATCGCATAATTAGTATGTTGCTGTGGTATGGTACAAGTATTCAGTTATATTATGACTTATTATGGAGAGGAACTCTCCACTATGGGGCAAACTCAGTCTGAGGTGATTAGGTTGGAGATCTATGAATTATGAGTAGGGTAGCAGTCAGAGCCATGAAGCAGAAGTCTTCCATTCAGTGCTGAGATCAGATTCCGTCACATCTGACAACCCACAGTTGAAATGGATGAAAATCCAACAGCATGGCTTTTTTGTCATGGTTAAGTACATAACTTTAATTTGAAATCTTTTTTGTATAGCCGATAGTTGTGCTGCTTCCCCCATGTGTGCTGTCTTTATCGTGTTTAAGAGATTCCGTTTGCTGTGGTAATATACTGTGCATTTTAGCTTTCATTCGACTGTGAGGAGGTTGTGAAGACACAATTCATAAAAGCATTTAAGAGGTCATGGGACAGCATTTAAGACAGGTGGAGGAGTGAGATAGAAAATAGAAATGGAGGGGAGGTAGAATGTTGCATGCACTTAAAAGGCAGATAATATTGGCCTATTGCTTGATTTTGCTGTATGTGACAATACTAGCATGTTTTTTTGGGACATGGAATGGAAACCACGGGTCCTGGAGAAAGCTTGTGAGGATAACATGCAGACACCATGCAGGCAGTAAAGCCCTCAAAAGCTGTGAGGCTGAAAGAAGCCTCATGCAACCTGCAAAGTGGCTTGGTTATAATGTCAAGTGAAAACAGTGCTGAGAACCTGGTTTTAGAGCTGGATCTTGAATACACATGCTAAGTTATACATGCTTTCTTTGCTTTGGTCACTTTGTGTATCTGGAGAGAGATGGATGTGCATGTAACTGCCATTTCAGGTACACGTCAGTGGGAGAGAAATACTTTTTCAGGGTAAAGCTAGTCTTACTCGTGTATGTGTGTGTGATACATACACATATATATATATATATATATATATATATATATATATATATATGTGTGTGAGAAGAATGGAAACTTTTCATGTAATACTGTAGAATGTTTGCAACGTGTGTGTGTGCTTGTGTGTCTATCTGTCTGTGTTTATATCTGTTCTCTGTCATTGAATCTGTTTTGTGTTTGGGTATTGTAATCCCTAGTAAAGCATGATTATGATATTTAATATGAACATGACACAAGAACTCAGCATGACCTGTAAAAAGATGGGTCACTCACTGGTAAATATTTTGGCCTGTGCTTTGATTGTGTAATTTTTTACAGCACAATCAGATTGTCGTGAATGTTCATTGTTTTGTCAGTTGTACAGTTTACAAATTATAATAAAAATAAACGAGGTGGCTTGTGCTAAGCTGCATCAGATGTCCTGGTAATCTCTTTATGTAGTAAAACATTTGACAACTGTGCAGAATGTGACACATGATCCAATTGGAGAATGCTAGTGCCTATGTTGCCAGATAGTAGAATAATATACATTATTAGGAATCTGTGCTTCTAAATTTTACTGAATAGTACTCAATATTGCCTTTTCTCTGTAGTTCAGGTGGTTTTTGAGGTCCACAATGAATGATGTGCTTCATAAGGTGTGCTAGTTGAAAGATATTCCTGACAGTGTGGCAAGGCCAGGAAAAGCTTGTTTATCTCTAAAATTTATAGACAAGTCAGACCTGTGTTAAGTGCTGACTAGCTTTGCAAATGACTAAGATCATGTGATGAGTCTAAATTCGGCATGGGCAGTGCTAAGAGATTGACTAAAAAAAAATAACACTTCTAAGCCTTCCATCGCCAAGTATTGTTGCATTCATTTTCTAAAACCAGTTCACAGTTAACTTTGTGGTGTTGTAAACCTTTACTGCAGTTGCCACACCTCAGCCTCTCCTTAAGCCAGAACTGACTGCTCAGTGTTTACACTCTGATTTGTCTTTGAGTACGATAGCTTGGATAGCGGTTGAGCTTGGGCTGGTATAGCTGTACACTCTCTCTCTCTCTCTATATGCATAACTCGTGAGTGGGAGGGGTTGGCAGCTTTTTAAATATATTCATGAAAACGTTTCCTGCTGCCTTTTTTTTTTTTTTTTTTTTTTTTTTCCATCTGCTGATGTCCTTATTCAGTACAGTAACATGAATTTTTTGTTTGTGGCATATGCCATTCTGGGTTTTATTGTGCTCGGGCTGTAGTGTTTTGTGCATTTCTGCGTCCCTTCAGCTTCATTGATTAAGTCTGTGATACATCCAGGGAAATGTTGCTTATGTACAGACTCAGCACTGCATATAGTCATGGCACTGTTCTGAAAAATGTCTTTGTGGGCACAAAATGGTGAAGTCCTATTGTGACTAGGCTTCTTATTCTGGCATCATGGTTCTGGCTTAGTTCAGCCGACCGTGCACACTTTCAGTGGTCTCTAATCTTTTGGTGTCTGCCTGAGGCAGACTTATCACTGACATATTGATGATTTATTGCTGCAGAGTTTTCTTGTAGAAATGTGGCTTCATTAGGAAAGTTAAAACTAATCTTACAGTTACTGTTCAGATGTTGTGAATAACAGTGCTTTACACTGTAAGGACATTTTACATAAAATAACTGTTTTGAATGTGGTCTTTACATACTACTACTTTCTTGTTTGCTAAGTAACGATGCATCTTTTTTCTTATTTCATCATTTTTATAATGTCCTAGGTGGAAGGCGGTGATTCTCACTAATAGTGCATGCCCTTTTCTGAAGGTTTCTTATAAGTGCATGTCTCACTTGATTTAGTAACCTTGAAGTTAGAATAATAAAATAATAAACTAAGGGAGTGGAGGTAGGTGAAGCCCCCACTACATGGGGCTCACAAGGTGGCTTGCTCTCTTCCAAAATTTTTTGTTTTCTATTTTTAAGTTTTGCTGTTTGTTCAAAGCCTGTACAGCCATGGTTTGCATGTGTCATGCATTTGATTACTGTGGTTGTCAGATTCAAGCAGTTTTTGCTTCATAATTTTGTTCAAGACATGTAGCCTTCAACAATCGTATTGGATCCTTTCTAGTATAGGGGAACCGTTGATGCAGCTGGGTGTGTGATGTACATTTTTGCACCACTTTAACAGATGTATTTCACCATTTGATGCCTGATCAGGAATGAGATAACACTACGGAATTCATAATATGATTCAGCAGACACTTGCTACCATAGAACTGGACAGGGGAACTACCCAACATAAATATCAAATCCAAAAGAGCGGGACTTAAATGGGAAGAACAAAATGGGGGGAAATCTGGTAACAGATAGCAGGAGTGTAGATGGTCAATATCTTTTTGTTCGTATTAATCCATGGTGCCATTTTTTGTTTTGCATCTGTTTCTGGTGCCCCACATACCATCTCCAGTGTCCTGGTACCTTCCTCCGTGTCCAAAGCAAGGAGAATAGTAAATAGGGGGTTCTGGTATAGTAGCATTCTGACAGTAGGAAAAGTTTTTCTCCTTTAGCTTAGCCTTAATTCCCCACATACACCTCATGCAGTGACATCATTGCTATTAATTTTGCATGGGCTACCACGTGCTGGTACTCATATTCTGATAATCTGTTTACACTGTGTCTTACTGCCATTCAGGGATGTAAGTAGGCAGACAACACACTGGTCAGGATGGGTGAGACAACATTAAGTTGCTCAGTCTCACACTTCCTATCTGCCCTTATCAGTGTCTGGGTGAGCTACTGAATTTAAGTTATGTAACTGTCTGATTAATGATGCTGTTCTGAATGTTAATCCTGTTTTCATTACTGCAGTGACCCCACATAATGAAGGAAGCACTTGTGTTACTGAAGACTCTCATGAAGACCAAACCACAATTCATTGCAAAGAACGAGCATCTAAAGGTAATATAAAGACAATATTATTTAATGTCAATATGTCTTGTACAGGAAAAATTTTTATACTAGATGACATTTGTTAGTTTTATTAATAACTGTAGGGGCTGCACGGGGGCGGGTCTTCCATTTCATTGGTTTGGTGAGTATGAATGAAGTTTTAGATTGGGTGGTAGCCATCAATATTTAGTCTTTGAGAGACCAATTTACACTACCTTTATGACTTGCTGCCTTCTCCAGTTTTCTTCAACCCCGCAAGTAGTATATATAAGTAAA